>NW_020664461.1:762559-823245 GCF_002925995.2 Terrapene triunguis | reverse complement strand
ATGTGTGTGCTGGCAAGTGGGTAATGAAGTCTTACAGTGACATGTGATCATGTCACCTGAACTGGAATCCATCTTTAACCTGGTGCTTTTCCATTGAGAAGGAGGGGTGGGAACCCAGAGAGGGACAAAGGATTCCCGCCTTATGCAAAAGATATATAAGTGGGTGGAACAGAACAAAGAGAGGAGCCATCATGAGAAATCCCCTAGGTACCACCTGAGCTGGAACAAGAGCTGTACCAGGGGAAAGGATTGTGCCCAGACTAGAAAGGCGTCCAGTCTGTGAAAGAAACTTATTGAAACATCTCTGAGGGTGAGATTTCATCTGTATTCAGTTTTATTACTGTATTAGGCTTAGATTTGCATGTTTCATTTTATTTTACTTGGTAATTCACTTTGTTCTGTCTGCTATTAAATCTGCAGCGTTGGGGCAAGTAAGTCAGACCCTGGGTCTGTGTTGGAGCAGACAGGAGTGTCTGGCTCAGCAAGACAGGGTGCTGGAGTCCTGAGCTGGCAGGGAAGGCAGGGTTAGAAGTAGTCTTGGCACATCGGGTGGCAGCTCCCAAACAGGTTTCTGTGATCTAACCTGTCACACATTGAATCTCAGTCCACATAAAAACAAACAGTTTAATCCCCGGATAGGAACAAGATAAACTAATACAAGGGGATGAGAACAGGGAAAGGACTCGGGGATGTAAATAAAAAAGGACCTAACCCATCTTGCAATAACACCTGAAAACCAGCAACAGAAATCAGTGTGACCCTTGTACCAGAGGTTACAAGCAGTGCAAAGAGCTGGTTGAAATGTCTAAGGTTCCTTCTGAAAATTTAGCAAACAACACTGACTCATGCCCCTGCCCAGAAACCTAGGAAAACTACATACCCCTGAGGTGCCCCGACAGGCAACACTTCTCCTCACAAGCACTGAGTCCATTGTACAAAACAAAGAAAACGTTACTCACGGTTTGTTGTCACGGCTAAGCGGAATTCAGGCAGGTCTATCTCCAGCCCCAGTGGAAAGCGCTGCCCGATCTGCTCCGGGAGCTATACCAGTTCACCCAGCTGCACTGATTACTCCTCTCATTGTTGGGTAGCAGGGACCCTCATTAGAGTTCCTCTGCTGACCTGCCCCAATAACACCTCTGTGTCTGCCACTGTCTGTAAAGCCATGTCTTCTTCATGAAAGCTCCCTCTCCTCCACTCTTCAGAGACAGGTCAGTGACATAGCACTGAGCACAATACTTGCTACCAGAGATGGCATTGCCACCATAAGGTAGCCGCCCCTCCTCCTTCTCTCATATTGTTGGGGCTCCAGTACCCAACCTTGCCAGACTTCAGTGATGGTTAGGGTGACCCATAATTGTAGGCATAGTTGGCACAGTTCTCCTGCTCTTTTGTTACCCACAGGGATAACAGTGTCTTATTACCCCCAAATTTAAAATGTAACTGAATTTTGACCACAGTTCCCCAAACTGCCACATATGGGAAACGCAAATGAGGCCTGGCCCATCCTGTCATTTCCCTTGGCTCACCAAGAAATGCCAGCAGACAGCTCTCTCCCCTATGAAGCTTCTGTCATTTGGAGCTCTCAGCAGCTCTGGGGCACCATGACGGGATTCACTCACCAGAGCGGCACCTCCTGCTGGCCGTCTCGGGAATTAGCTCTCTCAGCCCTTTTCTGGTGAGGCCTCTCCCGCCGCCTTCTCTGCCTGCAGAAACGCCTGATTCCAGGAACCACAGAGTCCTCTTCATGACTCGGCCCTCTGTCCATACCACCATCCACGTTTTCTCCCTTCTGGGGGTGGGGGGAAGTATCTCCCAGCTCTATAGTCGAGCCACTTCCCTAGTGGCAAGTTGCGGGGGAACCAGGCACACCCACTACTCTGGGTCCTAGCCCAGGGACCCTACAGATAGCAGCCTCCGGCTGCCTCTCCTTAACTTCTCCGACAAAACTGCTTCAATTCCCTGGGCTACTTCCCTGGGTTCTACCATTTTGTAAATCTGCTGCATTTGTGAATCAGCGTAGCTGCAGTGGAGGATGCAGTTCATAGGATTTACTATAGAGACAAGGCGGGTGAGATAATCTCTTTTATTGGACCAACTTCTGTTGGTGACAGAGATAAGATTAAGCTTGACTCTGTGCATACAGGAAGTACAGAGCGCAGCAGAAGCTGACAGGGTTGGGGCTTTTTATACACTGCCTGCGAATGAGGGCAGCCACATGAAATCTGTACTGGAGACAGTAATGAACCCTTCGGGGGTATGGCTGAACGGAGCTGTCTCCCAGATGTTTCACCTGATGGCCGTGGTGTGTCTCGCCTGTGTGGTTCTGAAAGCAATCCAGCTGTACTGGAGGAAGCGGAAACTGCTCAAAATCTTCAAAAGTTTCCCAGGACCTCCCACCCACTGGCTGTATGGCCACCTTCAAATGGTAAAGTAGCAACTGGGACTGTAGCGCGCCCGCATGTGTGTGTTAGTGTCTTGGAACTCTACTGGGGTGTGTGTGTGTGTGTGTGTGTGTGTGTCTTGGGACTGTACTGCTGTGTGTGGGGAGGGGCGGGGTGTGAAACCAGTAAGGTAGCAATTGGGACTGTACTATGTGTGTGTCTGTGTAAACTGATCATAGACCAACGTCAACTGCTAGACCAGGGATGGGCAAACGTTTTGGCCTGAGGGGCACATCGGGTTTGCAAAACTGAATGGAGGGCCGGGTAAGGAAGGCTGTGCCTCCCCAAACAGCCTGGCCCCCACCCTCTATCCGACCCATCCCACTTCCCGCCCCCTGACTGCCCCCCTCCGAACCAGCGCCCCATCCAACCCCCCTGCTCCTTGTCCCCTAGAAGCCAATTTAAGAGTAGCAGGACTGTTGGCATTCAGAGTTCTCCTTTTGGGAGTGAGGAGACCGGTTGAAGGAAGGATTTCTTACACAACACTTAACTGTGTGGGCTAGTTTTTATGGTTCCCCATGGCCTTGTCCTCATTCATCCACCTCTACTGGCCTTTCTAATGAACAGGTGGGACCTCTGCACTTGGAGTGACTTGAAAAGCTTGTACAATGGAAGCTTTACAAAAATACAAACATGCATTTCTGCCTAGGCCTGTTAGCAATTGTCTCATCTGACTAATCCAGTCCCCTGACTGTAGCAAGGCTCTTCCCCATTCGGAGTGTGCTGCTGAAGATCTGTCTTGAACTACATCTCCCTTTAACTAACAATGCAGCTTCAACCAGACAAAAACCTAGACAACCCTCACACAAGTTGTCAGTCACAGCCAGGTGTGACAATGCGGTTCTGGCGGAACCCAACTGAGAGTGCCAACTCAGGACAAATTGCTCAAACAGGGCAGTTACAGCCCAAGGCTGGGGTTTTTCCACCTCTAAGGCAAACCAAACCAGCCAGACTAAGAGGACTTCGGTCTCACCCCACTGGCTAACCGCAAGTCTCACAAGCAATCTCCTTAGACACTCCAGTTTTCCAGTATCACCACCAGTGCCACTCGTTATGGGGACAAATGGTTATGAAAACCAAGACCCCAGTAAAAGAAAAAGGTTCTCCTGATCCCAAAGGACCAAGCCCCAGACCCAGGTGAATATACAAATCAGATCTTACCCACAAATCACACTGTTGCCAATCCTTTCGAATCTAAAATCTAAAGATTTATTCATAAAAGGAAATAGAGATGAGAGCTAGAATTGGTTAAGTGGAATCAATTACATACAGTAATGGCAAAGTTCTTGGTTCAGGCTTGCAGCAGCGATAGAATAAACTGCAGGTTCAAATCAAGTCTCTGGAATACATCCCCCGCTGGGATGGGTCCTCAGTCCTTTGTTCAAAGCTTCAGCTTGTAGCAAAGTTCCTCCAGAGGTATGAAGCAGGATTGAAGACAAGATGGAGATGAGGCATCAGCCTTATATAGTCTTTTCCAGGTGTAAGAACACCTCTTTGTTCTTACTGTGGAAAATTACAGCAAGATGGAGTCTGGAGTCACATGGGCAAATTCCTGCATACTTTGCTGAGTCTCAAGGCATATTTGCCTTCTCTCAATGGGTCCATTGTATAGCTGATGGTCCTTAATGGGCCATCAAGCAGGCTAGGCAGAGCTAACACCAGTTTGTCTGGGATGTCACCCAGCAGCATAGCATAAGTTTGAAATACAGACAGTATAGAGCCAATATTCATAACTTCAACTACAAAATTGATACATGCATATAGACAGCCTAATCATAACCAGTAAACCATAACCTTGTCTTAGACACCCCATTTGACCCCCTTTATACAAGATTTGGGTGCCACTACAGGACCTTGGTTGCAACAATGATCTATATGGTCCCAGATTATATCAATAACGTCACACCAGGTCTGCGCTTAAATCCCAGGTGCTGGTGTAAATGGGCATCGCTCCAGTGCCCTCAGTCGAGCTATTCCGGTTTCCATCAGCTGAGGATCTGGCCCTGAATGCCCATTTGAGCTAGAGTCTAGATGTGCTACATGGGAGAACTCAGACGGAAAGCTCAAAGGCCCAGGACAGACTCGGCCAGGTGTTCTGTGGGGATGGGATGAGGAACCATAATGGGAGGTGGAGGTCAGGGTCCAGGTGGGTATCTGAAGGCAGAACAGGGAGAAAGGGACTGGGTTGAAAGAGGAATTGCTTAAATAACAATTGTCTGGGCTAGTTCTTATTGTTCCCCCTGGCCTTACCCACATTCCCCCACCTTAATCTGCCATTCTAACAAACAGGGGACCTCTGCACTTGGAGTGATGTTAAAAGCCTAATCAATAGCATTACTAAAATGCAGATATGTACGCATACTTGGGCTATGAACTATTGTCTTGAACTACATCTACTTTTAATTTACAACACAGCTTCAACAAGAGGATGAACTAGACAATACAGCATCCTGGGCAGAAAAATACCCACACTGTCACCCCGTCTGGCTTGGCGGTTTCTTAGTATTCTTGTGGATCAACCACCCTGAATATGCTAAGGCGGTCTACAGCAGAGGAGGTAAAGACACTGCATCTTGTGATGTCCTGTCCCTCTAAATGTGTGAGCACTTCCTCCTTCCCAGTGCTACGCCTCACTTTCTTGTTAGTTTCAGTTTTTCAGCTAGAACGGTAAAGCAAGCACAGCACAAAGCTGTGTTTCTAGCAGCTCCCTCTGCGTCTATCTCCTTCTCTGCTGGGTCCAAAAATATAACACCTCTTATATCTGAGTGATCATAATATCATTCCATACTGCAAATGCCACTCAATGCTATGATCTGTAAAGCAGAGGTCTCAGAAATGGATATTTACATAAGGGTGAAGTGAAAAGCATCTATTTAAAAAAAATTCCATTGTTTTAAGATGGAAACTGGTACAGAATGAAATCAGTGTATTTTGTGAGCATTTTGATCAACTGTTTTCAATCCTCACACAGAAAATGATCACTCTCCATCTGAAGAGCAATTAATAAGTGCTGAAGCCCAAGCACTGAACGCGATTTACACCAGCTAAGCAGGTTCTGACTCCTGATATACAGGGCCTGCAATTATTTATGCCTGCAACTTTGTGGGTGGAAAAAGGTAGACCTATTCAGACCAGTCTGAAAATGCAGCCCTTCATGTCCACTTCCATCTGTATTGCCCACACTCCAGAGAGGTTGGCTCATTGCACAGGTTGTGTTCACTAGAGCTGTAGCCTCTTCCTCGATGGGCCAAGCCTAGTCAGCAGAAAGCACCACCACACTCGAGTTATGTTTTTATCAGTGCAGATGGGACTTGACTCAGGGGCAACACTGAAGTTATGAGAATCAGGGGCTAATGAGTCAATATTCCTAAAGGAAAGAGCAAGTCTGAGCAGGCACAAGCTGGAAAATGCAGACTGGGAGGTGATGTATTTATTGGAAGGGGTTTTAAGCATAACCAACCCAATTTGGTCTTTCCCCAGTGCTCTGATACTATGGTGATGGGAATGAATCTGGATAGATTTATGAGTGAAGGAGAAGCACATGCTCTAAATATAGAGAATTGTGGTCACCTTTTTTTACTAAGGCTCCATTTATAAATAGTCAATGATTAGAAAATATTGATGTATTACTAAATGGCATGTCAATTGCAATAGAGGAGTCCAAGAGGTCAGTAGGTTGCTTATAGCCATCTATTGTGCCTTTTTCTGATGCGGGTATAACCCCCTATAACAACACATATTACTCCTCTGTGTTACATGCTTACAATGTTTGTCAGACATTTATTAACCCTTTAGAATCTTTGAATGGAATCTTGATATAAAATGTAAGAGTTTTCCTGTATGGAGATTGTCCTTCCCCATACAGATTTTGCTACTAACGAGAGCATGATTAAAGCTTAGAAGAAATTCTAATAATTATTTGACTAATATAGGACCAGATTTTGATGCCTTACTCACCATGAGTAGCACCTTATTCACCTTCTGTATCATTTTACCCTAATAATATATTTCTCTTCTCTATTGAATTCTACAGACCCTAAGTCTCTTCTGATATACAGTTTCCTGGTTCCCTGGATTGGTTTGTACTATCATATTTCATTCTCATTTACCTCATGTAACAGTATTGCTGGTGATATTCATGAGGGAATCAGCACTATTTGTTGTGTCACGTAGATACAGAGCGATAGTATTTAATAGCTAACTCACAAAAACGACTGTGACAGTAACTGGAAAGGTGTGAATGAAATGCAGGAAAGTGGAGAAATCAGAGTTCAGATTGAGAAATGACCCTTTACTCATGTCATCATTGTAACTAGATATTTCAGAGGTTTAATTCAGAGCACATTAGATACAATATTTTACACATGATATTATGTGGTAATACGTTACAAACGTAAACAAGTATCAGATCAGCTTTGAGCCTTAACCTTGAATTTCCTTGTCTGGATTGAAATTAGACCTGGTTAAACTTTTTTGTACATAAAGTTTTCTCCTCAAAAAAATATGGCTTTGTTGAATCTGAAATTTGTGGGGAAAAATATCAATTCTGGCACAAGTTTTCAGCTTTCAGCAGGAAATTTCTCAGTGAAAAATGTTCTGTTTAGTCTTAAAATATCATGTTGTTTTGGTTGTTTTAGTTGAAACAAAATGACATTTTAAGTCTAAACAAATTGAAAGCTTACATTTAATTTCAGAAAGGTTGATTCAAAATGAATTTTGGTTTGGTTCCCACAGGAAAACTGAAAATTGTTGATTAAAAATTTTCAAACAAAGATTTTTCATTCGAAATTTCTCACAGGCGGAAAAAATTGGTTTTCCAAAAAGCTCTAAGTGAAATCAAGGGTTTTTAATGATGTCACTCACCAAAAGAAGTACTTCTTCGCACAACACAGTGTTAACCTGTGGAACTCATTGCCAGGATAAGTTGTGAAGGCTAAAAGTCTAACTGGGTTCAAAAAAGAAATAGATAAGTTCATGGACGATAGGTCCATCAATGGCTAATAACAAAGATGGTCAGGGATGCAACTCCATGCTCTGGGTGTCCCTCACCTCTGACTGCCAGAAGGTGGGAGTAGACAACATTGTCATTGCATAATTGCCCTGTTCTGTTCAAAGCCTCTGAAGCAGCTGGCATTGACCACTGTTGGAAGATAGGATACTGGGCTAGATTAGTGGCTCTCAACCTTGCCAGACTACTGTACCCCTTTCAGGAGTCTGATTTGTTTTGCGTATCCCCAAGTTTCACCTCACTTCAAAACTACTTGCTTACAAAATCAGACATAAAAATACAAGTGTCACAGCACTTACTGAAAAATTGCTGACTTTCACATTTTTACCATATAATTATAAAATAAATCAATTGGAATATAAATATTTTACTTACATTTCAGTGTATTGTATATAAAGCAGTATAAACAAGTCATTGTATGAAATTTTAGTTTCTACTGACTTCACTAGTGCTTTTTATGTAGCCTGTTGTAAAACTAGACAAATATCTAGATGAGTTGATGAGACCTCTGCATACCCCTGGTTGAGAACCACTGGGCTACATGGACCAGTGGTCTGACCCAGTATGGATGTTCTTATGTTCTGAAGAAAAACTCTCATCCTTCTGTTGAATACACTGGATAGAACGGAGCAGATATTCATTCATATTACAGCTGGATTGTAAACATGCCACCTGAAATGATCCATTGCTTAGTAGGAAGTGATCTAACCAGCTCTTTTGCACTGTGCTCCTCCATAGGGCAAGGATTGTTGATCTTAAATGGGCCAAAGTGGTTCCAGCATCGGAGGCTGCTGACGCCAGGGTTTCACTATGATATTTTGAAATCTTACGTGACCATGATGGCAGATTCTGTCCACGTGATGCTGGTAGGAACGGGCGTTGGCACTGTCATGAGTTCAAACCTCCAAGTGCTGCTTCCTGATTTAAGAGCCTTTAGCTAGTAGATTAGAATGATTTAAAAACATTTAGAGTGTTCTTCCCGGTGCATGCTGGGTCGGCTCCCAGCGCTGCAGCAGTGTCAGACAGTGAGCAGAAGAGAGCCCATGCTAACCCACTGCACATCTCCACAGAGTGACCTGTGATGACTTGGCAGACATTGAGCCCTGTTAAAGGCACTCCTGCCATCTCTCAGCTTCCCATGCAACCCAGGGTTTAATCTCAAGACTGTCAGTGAAACTGGCTGGACCGTTAAAGATCACAGCCACCTGCCCACAGGCCCAACATCCCCAGATGCAGGAGGTGGCCCAGACCCAAGTGAATGGCTGTAACCAGGATTCTGTACTCCCAAGAAAAGTTCTCCCTTCTCATTACTCTTTTCCAATAGGATAAATGGGAACAGCTGATCACACAGGAGAAGTCAGTGGAGCTCTTTGAACATGTCAGCTTGATGACTCTCGACAGCATCATGAAATCCGCTTTCAGTTACCAGAGCAACTGCCAGACTGACAGGTCAGTACCGGGTGATGTCAAATCCTGATGAAAAGTTCTTGTTGGCCTTAAGTGACTTTAAATTCAGTGCGGTGCCATTGTGTCCGAACTGGGAACTACACAGATGTGATAGAAGTAGTGGATGCATTAGCCTCTTGATCTTCATGTCACTAACACAGGGGGAAATTGGGATCAGGGTTGCTGGGACCCACTTCACCACCTCTTACAGCCTGCCTCAGGATCTAGATGTGCTGGTGTCTTTTAAATGCAGAAGCTACTCAAGTATTGATGCCACTAGCTGATCTTTATGAGAATGAGGTGTTGTTTGGTGGGGATGGTAACAAAAGTGAGATTGTTGTTGTTTAACTGAGACAAAGGGCATTGTTTTAAGACAAACCAAGAAATCTGTTTCCTATACAGTCAATCGTATTATAGAGCTATTCAGATCTAAGAGTAGGTAAAATCATAATGAGTCTGATCCAGAGGTGCTGGAACCTGGGGGTGCTGGAGGTGCTCCTGTACCCGCTGGCTTGAAGTGGTTTCCATTATATGCAGGGTTTACAGTTTGGTTCAATGGCTCTCAGCACCCCCACTATGCAAATTGTTCCAGCACCCTGGTCTGATTTTGCTCTGTTGAAGTTAGTAGGTGGTGGGGGGGTTGCTATGGAATTCAATGGGATCAAGATCAACCCTACATTTTCACGTGACTATTGACGTTTGGTTCCGCAATCTCACAACCCAAAAGCCTGAACTGGGAAGGCACGGAGCGCCTGCCACTCCTATTCCAAAAAAGGAAAGCTGAGGGCACTTGGCACCTCATAGGACTGGGCACATGGCTTATCAGACGTTTACATTGAGGGTGCAAAGCCAGTCAGAAGTGCTGCAAGCTCAAGGCATTCAACTACAAACACTCAAGTTATTCCCCGGGAACACTGCTTAGCCTTGTGCAGGCCGGCCTGAATCCTTTGGAAGGAAAAGTCCATTGTCTGAGGCAGTCTACTGCATTACCGCCTGTTCACATTGCTCTCATGCTGGCTGAGCTTGGTCTTGCCCTAACCACACACTTACCATTAAAATCAACCATTCTGAAATCTTTGCAATCTCTCCCCCAATACGCTCAAACTCGCTGCCCAGTCTTTATCCATCTCTCCCTTGACTCTCTCTCTGTAGTGACAACTTATATATCCAAACGGTCAGGGACCTCAGCTTGATGGTGTATCTGAGAATCCAGACGCCCCTGCATCACAACCATCTCGTTTACTGGCTCAGTTCTGAAGGGCGTCGATTCCACAAGGCCTGCAGATTAGCACATCACCATACGGGTATTTCCCACTATCCTCTTCTCACCTCTCATTAAGGATTTGTGCCAGGCTCCAAGATAAGCCCTAGTCTACACTACAGACTTATGTTGGTATAACTACGTCACTCAGCGATGTGGAAAATCACACCCCTGAGCTAGGTAGTTACACTGACCTAACTTGTGGTGTAGACAGCCCTAAGTCAACGGGAGGTCTTCTCCCATCGATATAGCTACCGCCTTTCAGGGAGGTGGAGTACCTACACCAACGGGAGAAGCAACCATCGTTGTAGGTAGTTCAGGCAGCTCTGCTGTGGCCCTGATTCTTTACATCCCCCAGAAGCCACGCAGAGTGATCCATCTCATTTCAGAAATTATGAGAATCAAAGAATTCTGGTTCCCTGGTATTTTGGGATCCATTGGGGTTCTGGAGAATCACAGTGCACATATGGCTCCAAATGGGACATAATTACTTTAATGTTTCCCTGATGCAGATAAAGTGATCAGAGAAAGAAAGGAGTTCCTTAAAGATGAGCGAGAGCTTGAAAAGATCCAGAGGAGGCGCCACCTGGACTTTCTGGACATCTTTCTGAGTGCTAAAGTGAGTGTTGCAAGAACTGATCGGAGCCAAGTACGCAAGCATTTTGAGTATCAGCGCTGAGAGGGGCCTGGGCATTGTGGAAAGCAGCGTCCGAAAAATATATTTTTCGTTCAGGGAAAAGGTTAAAATTGATTGGCCGGATTCATCAATGTTCAGAAGCATAGTTTTGACACAAGGGATGGATTCTGTCCCAACTCTGTGGCTGCAGAGCTTGGCAATATACAGAGTCCTGTGTGAATCGTTAAAGCCACACAAACGCTGTAGCTTTGTTCATGTCCAGTCTGGGTTATAAACCACACTTAGTCCCATTTATATAAAGTAAAGTCACTGGCAAGACATAAGCAGACTCCTATAGATCGAAAGACTGATCGTTTTATAGAAATGATCATTTTAACTCAGCAGATTGGATGGCAATGTAATTATGCAGGACTGTGCATACCATTTAAGCCGGAGTGGGCAAACTTTTTGGCCTGTGGGCCGCATCGGGTTTCATAAATTTTTGGAGGGCCGGTTATGGGAGGGGGTCGTGGCCTGGCCCCCACCTCCTATCTGCCCCCCCCCCCGGATCCCTTTCCCATTCAACCCCCCCGTTCCCTGACGGCCCCTCTGGGACCCTTTCCTCATCCACACACCCCCGCTCCCTGTCCCCTGACTGCCTCCAGATCCCCGCCGCCCCATCCAACCACTCCCCTCATTCCTGATGGCCCTCCCGGGATCCCTGCCCCATCCAACCACCCCTTCTCCCTGTCCCCTGACTGCCCACGGACCCCCCGCCCCTGACTGCCTCCCCTCCTTCCTGATTGCCCCCTGGGACCTCTGGCCCCATTCAACCCCCTGCTTCCCCCCGACCACCATCCACACCCCCGCCCCCTGACCACCACCCCGAACTCCCCTGCCCTCTATCCAACCCCCCTGCTCCCTGCCCCCTTACCGTGCTGCCTGGAGCACAGGTGGCTGGGGGTTCTGGATCTGGGCCACAACGCAGATCAGAGCACTGGGTCAGGCCGGGCTCTGCAGCTGCGCTGCCCCAGGAGCTCACAGCTCCATCTCCCAGAGCATTGCACTGGAGGCAGAGCGAGTGAGCTGAGGCTGCGGGGGAGGGGCAACAGCAGAGGAGGGGCCGGGGGCCAGGAGCTCAGGGGCCGGGCAGGACAGTTTGCCCACCCCTGATTGAAGCTCAGCTTTGTGTTAGGCTGGGGAAGCTCTAGGAGGAGAGAGAAATTTCCACCCGCTGCTGCACTGTGCATGGGGGTACTAGTAAGTCCACTGCTGTATCCCGTCTAAGGGATGCAATGTGTTTCCCTTGGTGCATCACGCCCTTTCCATGGGCTAGTGAAGGGGGAGGGGACAAGTATGTCCCAGCTTCCTCCTTACCACTCACCATCCCTCCACGAGGTTTCTTGTCCTCCAGAGGGAGCAAGCAGGAAGCAGTACCTGCATTCAAGGGACAGCAAGGACTGCAGTTGTACCTGTCTGCATCACAGGTGTTCATTGCACATGCGGGGTTCCTTACGTTTCTCCCCAACCTAAAGGGAAGGTCTGACCCACTGGGATCAATGCTCCAGGGTTTCCTTTCTAACACGTTTGTCACTTACGCTCTGAGCAGCAGGAAACCTCATGTCTCTTTCCTGGGAATGCCCATGAAACCCTGAAAGAAGCCATGTGTTGTTAGGATGAAAATGGAGCTGGATTATCTGATGAAGACCTACGTGCCGAGGTGAGCACGTTTATGTTTGAAGGTCACGATACCACGGCCAGTGGGATCTCCTGGCTCTTGTACTGCATGGCCCTGCACCCAGAGCACCAGCAGAGATGCAGGGAAGAGATCACAGAGATTCTGGGAGACAGAGAGACTGTTCAATGGTGAGAACTTATTTTCCTTTCAAGTGACCTTCCAAATAACTTTGAAACCCCTATCAGGAAATCAGTTTATTAACCCCAGTTGTCTCTCCCCCTACCCCCCAGTTCCCAACTGGGAAAGCTAGTTCTCCTGGACTTCAGGCAGCCTTTTGTTCTGGGGTGAACCCGCTTGAATGGAGGACCATCAAGGTTGATGATTCTTGATGATTTCCCATTTTTAGCTCCTATGCTGGATGTCAGGATTTCTCCCAACACCTCCCTGGGTGGCCCAGCTCAAGATGCAGGCCACAGGACAACCCAGAGGGCACATGGCAGTTTATAGTCAAAATAGCGTTCACAAAACAGAATGGCGTTTGCAGCTTGGCATGCAACATCTGTCCTATCTCTGCATAGACCATTGGTGAGACAGATTCTGGAATACTGCATCCAGTTCCGGTAGGGTTACCATTCGTCCGGATTCCCCCGGACATGTCCGGATTTTAGAGCTAAAAATAGCGTCCGGGGGGAATTTCTAAATGTCCGGACTTCCCCCTGGGCTCCGACAGCCAGAGACAGCCCCTCCTTCCCCCTGCAGCAGAGATCGCTCCCTCCCTGCATTTGCAGATCACCAGCCGGCCGTTCGCACCGGCAGTCTGGAGCTCCTCCCCCGCTCCTTCTCCCCGGCACGCTGGTCTGAGCGGCAGAGTAAGGGGGGGCCAGGGGGTCGGAGAAGGGGCAGGGAGGTTCTGGAGGGAGCAGTCAAGAGATGGGGGAGGGGGCGGGGGGTGGTTGTCTGGGGGTGGGGGTGTGGATAAGGGTTGGGGCAGTCAGGGGATAGGTAGGGGGTAGAGTCCTAGGGGGCAAATTAGGATGGGGGGAGGGTCTCAGGAGGGGGCAATCAGGGAACAAGGAGCAGGGAGGCTTAGGTAGGGGGTGGAGTCCTGGGGGGCAGTTAGGGGCAGGGGTCCCAGGAGGGGGCAGTCAGGGAACAAGGAGCAGGGGGAGGGTTGGGGTTCTGAGGGGGGCGGGGAGTGGAAGGGGCGGGGAGTGGAAGGGGCGGGGCTAGGGCAGGATGGGGGCGGGGCTAGGGCAGGACGGGGGCGGGGCTCCTCCCGTCCTCTTTTTTCCGTGCTGAAATATGGTAACCCTAAGTTCCGGTGTCCTTGTTTTAAAAATGTTGTTGGAAAGGGTGCTAAAAAGAGACACCGAAATGCTTCAAGGGCTGGAGAAAATGCCTTACAATGAGAGATTTAGGGTATGTTTACACTACCTACCGGATCGGCGGGCAGCAATCGATCCAGCGGGGGTCGATTTATCACGTCTAGTCTAGACGCGATAAATTGACCCCCGAGCACTCTCCTGTCGACTCCTGTACTCCAGCTCGGCGAGAGGCTCAGGCAGAGTCGACGGGGGAGCGGCAGCAGTCTACTCACCACGGTAAGTCAATCTAAGTATATTGACTTCAGCTATGTTATTCACATAGCTGAAGTTGCGTAACTTAGTTCGATTCCCCCCCACCCATCTGTTTAGTTTATCAAAAAGAAGATTGAAAGATGATCTGATTACAGTGTCTCTCATGGGGAGAAAATACCAGGTACTAAAGAGCTCTTTAATCTAGTGGGGAAAGACATAACAAGAGCCAGTGACTAGAAGTTGAAGCCAGACATACTGCAATTAGAAAATGGACACATTTTTAAAAGTGAGGGTGATTGACCATTGGAACAAAGAATGAGAGGAAGTGGTGGAGTCTCTATCTCTTTCTGTCTTCGTATCAAGATGGGATGTGTTTTTGGAAGATATGCTTTAGTTAAACATAAGCTATTGGGCACAACTGGGCTCAGTTCAGAGGGATCTGGGTGAAATTTAATGATCTATAATATATAGGAAGACAGACTAGATGATCTAATGGTCCCTTCTTGCCTTAAGGCCTAATAACTCTATATAGTATAGGTGGAGAGGTAGAGAAGGTTGCCTAAGTGTGTCCATTCTAATCACCCTTCCCCTTTCAGCTCCTTTTAAACTAAGGGAGCCGGGCAGAGTACAGCTCCCCCTTCACTTATAAAACCAGAGGGAGAACTCTCATTCCTCTACTTGGCTTGATGAGCAGAGCCTCCCCACCACTCTCCCTCCTCCTTGGCTGTCACACTGAGAACTCCCATCTGCTTGCAATCTGCTTGACTTACTGGTTATAACGTTCACCTTTCAGTTTTCTATTTTCCAGGTCACAGCTCTGCCTGCGGGTGCATCTCTGTAGAAAATACGAACAATATCTTTTTGACCATTGTCAGTTGTCCCCAATCTCTGCTTCTGGTTCCTTTCAGGGATGACTTTGGGAAGATGACCTACACCACCATGTGCATCAAAGAGACTCTTCGTCTTTACCCTCCGGTACCTGCCATAGCACGAGAACTCAGTGCACCTGTAACATTTGTTGATGGACGTACCTTACCAAAAGGTCTGCTTAGTCTATCTCCTCTTTAAATGCTAATTAGGCTGCTTTGTGTCTGTACATCAATGGCAGTGATGCTCATGTCTCTCACTTGTATATTGCCTCTCATTCCAAAAGCATTTTATAGACAGAAAATGAAAGGAGGAAGGGGAATTGTTTAGGGAGACACAGGGACTATTATTAACAAAAATCTCAGCCTGTCTCTGACATCTCCTTGAGGATGTCTAGCCATCAGCTCAAGCTCAACATAGACAAAACAGAGCTCTTACTCTTCCCTCCAAAACCATCTTTGCTACCTCCTTTCTTGACCACCCTGTTACCCATCACTGAGGCCTGTAACTTGGGCTTCATCTTTGACTCAGCCTGGATGTGAGAACCTAGAGTGAGGTCTATGTCTAAGTCTTGCAGATTGTTTCTGCATAATGGCTCTAAAATCTGGACTTTCCTACCCAGCCACACAGCTAAAACTGTAGCCCATGCTCTCATTATCTCGCATGTCATGACAACATCCTTTTCTCTGGCCTTGAACAATGCAACTTTGCCACACTGATATGCCTTCAAAATGCTGCTGCAAAGGTTATTTTCCCAACCTTTGACCAAGGTCACTTTGACCTTGTCATCCCTCTTTGCGTCCCTCCACAAGCTCCCTTGTCTCTATTATATCAAATATAAGCTACTTGTCTTCACTTGGTAGGCCCTTCATGACACATCGCATTCCTCACCCCTAGCTATCATCCCTCGTTCAGTATCAAAAGGTCAACTCCCACCTCCAGCTGGTCCATGATATCACCCTCCATTGCCCACTTGTTAAATTTTCCAACAAGCATCTTCATGCTTTCTCCCATCCTGCCCCTCACACTTAGGAGGAACCATCATTAAAACTCTCCCTTTGCCATAAACCCTACAAAAAATTCACAACTAGGCTGCTGATGTGCTGAGACAGCTGCCTGTCATGCTGATGAATGTTACTTCTGTGAACTCCCCCATCAGTAGGTCTGATTGCATCTGTTGTCTCTTGTCCTATACTTAGATTGTAAGTTCATTGGGGCAGGAACTGTCTTTTTGTTTTATGTTTGTACAGCACCTAGCACAATGGGATCCTGTGCCATGGTTGGGGCTCCTCAACACGGCAGCTATACAAATAAATACCAAGAGTAAATTCCTAGTGGTGTGGTGTATAAGTTGTTCCACAATCTTCAAAGGTAGAAGGTGGAGGCCCCAACACTGGACTCATTTAAAAGCAGATAAGACAAAGAGCAGGAGAACAAACCACAAGGAAAAACCTTGCATTGATAAGGACATGGAGCACATCCACCAGGACTCTTTCATCTCTAACATCTTTTGGAACTTCCCCCCCACCCCACCTCAACATTTACCCTTCTCCTGACGCTTACCTGAAGTGACTTTTTTCACATTCTGTAGAAATTCTTGGACATTTTTGGCCAATTTTTGTTTTATTAGTCAGTAAAGGATGAGGTGGTCCCCTGATGGAACTCTGATACTCAATAAACTCATGGGTGGCAGATGAAAACAGGACTTCAAAAGGAGATTTGTTACTAATCTAGTTTTACAGGATTCCACAAGTGTAGATGGACAGAACACCATAGTCTATGACACATTTTTCCTGTCTTATGATGATTTATTTCTCTCATTCTTAACAGGCTCCCTGGTTTCACTGAATATTTATGGTCTTCACAGAAACCCGACAGTCTGGCTTGATCCAGAGGTACTTCTTTTTTTACTTGAGACTGATAAGATATTTTTGAATATGGGATAGCTATTCCTTGTGCAGGTTTCAGAGTAGCAGCCGTGTTAGTCTGTATCTGCAAAAAGAACAGGAGTACTTGTGGCACCTTAGAGACTAACAAATTTATTAGAGCATCCGAAGAAGTGGGGTGTAGCCCACGAAAGCTTATGCTGTAATAAATTTGTTAGTCTCTAAGGTGCCACAAGTACTCCTGATCTTATTCCTTGTGCAGACTCACTTGTCGAATCAACGAGAAGTTCCTATGTGCACAGGAAGCAGCAAGCAGGCCCTTTTCTTGGGTAGATGACCATTTTTCACTAGACGTATGTAGATAACACAATGTTCATGCTGTATGAGGACTCCACTTAACTGTAGATTGTAGGGGCTCTGTGAAGACCTTTGGATAATGGAAGGTCCAGACAAAACTACATTTTGTTTCTATGTGAATTTTTAATTAAGGGTGGAGAGAGAACCAAGTTCACCCATGAATTGGGCCAAATCCTAAAGCTGACGCAATACCTGTCATTGCCCTCACTCCTCCCATATTTGTTTGGGCCACACCCACCCATCTTCATTTTGGGAAGTTTGTAGATGTCTCAAGGATCTTCTGCATGGGCCCATTTCTCTGCTGTAAGCTGGGAGCCAGATACTAATACAAGGTGTTAGCAATGGAGAGAGACTGTGATGGAAATTGGGTCCCTTTTCCCTTCCCAAACCATTGGTACACATTGCCCTATGGCATTAAGATAAGGCCGTTTACTTGCCTTTTGTGGGCTTGTGCAAGGGTAACTGAGAGTGGAATCTGGCCCTTACTAGCTAAGCTCGGTTGCCAAAGTAAGCAATAGTTTCAGAACTACGTGCCTTTACTATTCTTTGCAGGTCTTCGACCCTTTGAGATTCTCACCAGAGAACTCAGCGGAACGCCATTCCTATGCTTTTCTGCCTTTTGCAGCTGGACCCAGGTGGAGTATATTTAATTCTATACGTCGGTTTAGTTAAATAAAATCCTCTTCCCTGGACACTGATGAATCACTCCCACCTTGGGGTGACAATCTGACAAAACTCCAAATCCAAACATCCCCTAACTCTGGAAACTCTTGGACCTGGAGCCAGCGCAGGCTTATGTCTGTTTAAATCCACAGCATGTCAGAACAATACCTCCATAGCATCTTCAATGTGGTCCCCTATACCTGGTTTGACCATGAACTCATTGGCAAGGCCCCTGCGTCTCTCCACTGTTACGTCCCATTTTTTGCTGTGCTGCCTGTAGGGAACCGTGTTGATTGGTATAGAAAATTATTTTGTTATTTTCCTGCCCTGGCCTCTGTCTGCTTCTTTGTTTGACAACTCTTTTGGGGAAGGGACTGTCCTTTGTTGTCTATCTTGCCAGGTGTCTAGCACATTGTAGGCTCTATTGCACAGTAATATTACTTATTAGGACATGGGGTGGTCTAGTGGACAGGGGCACTGGGCTGTAAGTCTGGAGACTTGGGATCTATGCCCGGCTTACCCACTGATGTGCTCTGGGACCTTGGGCAAGCCAGTCTCCTCTGGTCCCGGTCTGTAAAATACACATATTGTGTGGATAAATTCCATTAATGAATGCAAGTTGCTCAGATATTACTACTAAGGACCAAACAGGTAAGAAAATATTGCAAGATAATGCTCCTACTTGATTCAGACTGATCTAGGTGGCTTACTAATCTGGGTGCAAGCAAATAAAAATAATATAGTTTTAATAGGGCTAAATGTAAATGTCTGCATCTGGGAACAGAGAATGTAGGCCATACTTACAGAGTGGTGGACTCCATGCAGGGAAGCTGTGACTCTGAAAAAGATTTAGGGGCCGGGTAGATAATCAGCTGAACATGAGCTCCCAGTGTGATGCTGGGGCCATAAAAGGGATGCATAAACCAGGGCATCTTGAGTAGGTGTAGAGATGTTATTTGACCGCTCTCTGTGGCACTGGAATACTGTGTCCAGTTCTGGTGCCCACCATTGAAGAAGGAAGTTTGTTTTTTTTTTTTTTTTTTAAATTGGAGAGAGTTCAGAGAAGAGCTACAAGAATGATTAAAGGATTAGAAAACCTGCCTTATAGTGATAGACTAAAGGAACTCAATGTATTTAGCTTAATAAAGAGAAAATTAAAGGGTGATTTGATCACAGTATTTAAATACCTATCATGCTCTTTAATCTAGCAAAGAAAATTATAACACGCTCCAATGGCCAGAAGTTGAAACTAGACAAATCCAGACTGGAAATATGGTGTACATTTTTAATGGTGAGAGTAAGTGGCCATTGGAACAATTAACCAAGGATCCTGGTGGATTCTCCATCACTAACAGTGTTTCAGTCAAGATTAGATGTTTTTCTAAAAGTTCTGCTCTAGGAATTGTTTTGAGGAAGTTCTCTGACTTGTGTTAGATAAGGGGTCAGACTAGATGATTGCAATAGTCCCTTCTTGCCTTCGAATCTATGAAACAAAGGGGTTAGTGCAACCATGTCATCCCGTCCAAATGGAGAAAATCCAGCAAGAGGAAACCCACCATCCTGCTGGCTCTCAAATCAACATCCAGTTTCTAAGCACAGCACTACCATTTCCTGCATTTCAGTGGGGCCCATCACAGCATCAGCTCATACTCCATTCGTGAAATGCATCAGCATAAGGGATACTGTTAGAAATACCAGCAGTATTTCCAACCCTAGAGATTAAAAAATCATGAATCAGACCCAAACCACCATGAGATGGGCTCAAAAATCATGAGGTTTTTTCCAGATTGTATTGTGTTTTTTGATGTGTGAACTCCCTGTGCTCACCCCAGTGTTTGTGTGACAATTAGTGTGGCCAACGCCTCCAGGTTTATTAAGGTGATATTGGTCTCTGCTGCAGTTGTTCCTACCTAGAACTCTATCCATCCCCCTGCCAAGCAATCAATTCTGCCCCCCATTCCATGCCTCCTTAAATCTTGCCTCCACATCAATTCTGTCCGTTCCCAGCCTCCCTTCTGCTCCTCCTGCAGCTTCAGTTTCTCAACCTCCTCTCCCAGGCTTGGAAGGACTGCAGCAAGGTCCCTTCTCCCCTTTCAGGGCTGGGCATTGCAGGCAGGGAGAGAGGCTGGGAGGAGCCATCCCTGTTGTTCGCAGGCAGGAGAGGGGGGAGCAGCTCAGGGCTTTTTCTGCTCATCCTGTGAAAGCAATGTCAGCTACTAAGAGGAGAGCTCTGCCTTCTTCCTGCAGCTGCTCTGATTGGCTGCTCTTCCCCAAGAAGTGGGGCAGTGGGGAAGGCAGCCAATCAGAGGCTTCCCCCTCCCCCAGGGGGAGCTGAAATTTACTAGAGGACTTAAGATTCTGGCGTTACCTGACTCTAGTCCTGGCCAAACTCCTGACTTGTGAAGAACTACCCTGTATATATTCTTCACTATGGAGAGAGGAGGTGGCAGCTTTCCTGCTGTATTCACAGCACAACTGTACATGTAATTGTCACCCGTGTCTAGGATCCTTCTTCCCTGACTAATGCCTGCAACAAAAGAACAAACCTTTTGTTTAATTACAAATCAGCCAAGAGAAACACCATTAGGTGCTGCTCATTGGTCTCTCCTGTTCCACCACAGGGACCAGATTCTCAGCCAGTGTAGACGGCATCGTTTCATCAACTTCACTGAATCTATGCTGATTCACACCAGCCCTCTGCCTATGTTTGTTTCTGATGAACTATCCAGTAGGGCTGGTGAGGAATTTTCCATTGGAATAATTTTCGGACAGAAGAGGCAATTTCTTCAAAACTGAAATTTTCCTTTGGAACCTCTAAATGAATGCTCCCCAGTCTCCCCACGCTGCCTGCCTGGCTTACGGGAGTTTTCATTTAGATTTTCCTCAAAATTTTCCAACAAAAATTGGAAATGTTCTTGAGGAAAATTTCATTTTTGCTAAGACTGCATTTTCTGTTGGAAAATCAATCCAGTGGGAAAATCCCAACCAGCTTCACTGCTCAGTTTATCCGAAACAAATACAGGTAGAAAGCTGATGCTTAGCCAATCTCAATCCACATAGAAAAGTTGATGGCTCTTTGCCACTTTAAACTGGCTTCAGACCTTGTCTTTATACTAAAAAAAACAACGAGGAGTCCTTGTGGCACCTTAGAGACTAACACATTTATAGAGTGACTGGAGAGAGCAAAGTGCAGCACTTGGTATTTTTCATGCCCAACATAATTAAGTAAAATAGGTATGTTCTCTGGCTGCAGGCATTAGCGGGGGAAGATGTTTAACATCAGATGACAATTACGTTTACAGCTCTGCTGCCATCGCTTTTCTACTTGGTGAAGAAAGAGCAGGTGCTAGCCGCTTCTGTGCACCACAGGCTACTCAGGGAACTGGGGGCTGGTCGGCTCCCCAGGCTGTCGCATCTCCAGGCTTATTTGAGATGAAAAAAAGGACAGAAATGCAAAATTTTGTTGTGGGAAGGAATTTCCATTTTCCAGCCCTTTCTACTAACCACTCAATAGAAGTGAATCCCGTTAACTATTTCAGTGGCCGCCTCTTGTGCTCTGTTTACTATATGAAGTGGCTTTGGTAACTTTAGAGATGAAATATTTGTCGCTTCTGTCTGCTCAGGAACTGCATCGGGCAGCAGTTTGCCATGAACGAGATGAAGGTGGCTCTTGCGCTGACTCTGCTGCGCTTTGAATTCTCCCCTGATCCAGCCAAGCCCCCCATCAAAATACCTCAGGCCATCCTGCGCTCCAAGAACGGGATTCACCTGCACCTGAAGAAACTCCAGTGACACTTAAATCACTGGGACAGGAGTGTGATACATGACAGAGTTTAATCTAAATATGATTGAATAACAAGAGCTGGGTGGGAACTGAAATTTCCCTTTCATGGGAAATTCTGTGATTTCAAAATGTTTTCATTCAGAATTGCAATTGAAAAAACAGAGTTTCAAAATTTCCCACAAAATAAATTTAAAAAAAATCATCTTGGTGAAATTTTAAAAATTCTTCGAGATTATCAAAAGTTTTTTGCTCTGATTTTAACTTTTAAATAAAAGGCAAAATGAAAAGTTGGTCTGAAATAAAAAAATCTAAACCTGTACCGGTGTCAAAAAATATTGATAGATTTTTTTTCAAACCAAAAATCTGTCCAAAGCATCAATTTCTGTCGAAACTTTCCCAGTCGGTTCTAGTCAAAACAAAGGCTGTGTTTTATCTCTGCAGATGTATCCCTGCTAACTCTTCTTTGTGATTAACTAAAAAATTATTGCGGGGGGGGGGGGCGGCTGGGGGGGAAGGTCCATGGAGATGCAGCTGTGTATTTTTATTGATCATCATAATAGTTTAGCAAGGGCTCAGCGTTGTACAGAAGAGAGAGAGGACAGCGTCCGAGCTCTGAAAAATTTGCAGTGGGGCTAGATTCTGACACAAGGGGTGAAGGAGGGATGGGAGAGTGTAAGGAGACTTGCTCTTCCTTTGTATGCTCTGCACACGGGCCTGCCAGATTTCCAGCCCCGGTGCAGGGACCACTTCCTCTGAGGGAGTGAGACGAGTAGGTAGGGAGCTTTCTGGGGTACACCAGTACAAGGTACTGCAGTAAGTCCACCAAGGGACAGGAGTGCTCTGCAATTCCTGCTGGAGTAGTGTGCCTCCACACTGCGCCCCAGGGCAATGCTACGCTTAATAGGAAGAAGCCCTACATAGCGGTAATGATCAGTATTGTTTATTTAAATGAGTGCCTAGAAGCCCCAATCAGGGATCGGGACCTAGGTGGGCTGTTTGGGCACTGGACACTTCACATGATTCTAGATAGGACGTAAATCAATGGCAGGTTCGTTGCACAAAAGTTGCCTCTCTTTAATCTTCCCCAGCTTTCGCTTCAGGGCACTGCAACGGCTGATCTGTTGCCATGGGACGGCCTGATCCAGCCCTTCAGCTAACTCAATGAAGGAGAGTGCAAATCCTGGTCTACACTGAACAGTTCTACAGGAATAACCATGTCAGGGAGGGGTGTGATTTTCACTGCTGGTGTTATACCAGTAAAAGCCCTAATGTGGATGCATTGACAACATTATTAAGGTGCCTTATACCATATAGTTCTTCCCGTCCCATACAGAAATAGCTATACTGGTACAGAGCACATTTATACCCATATAGCTGCATCCACACAAGGGAGGGACGTTGTCCCACTTTACCTGTAGTGGCATAGTCAAAGCGGCGCAACTTTCGACTGTACACCGTAGAGCAAAATTGTGTGTGGCAGATCAGGCATCCCAAAAACCCAGCAAGCAATTTAATCAATGTTTGTAAGGATTAAATTCAAGTGTAACCCCTTTTATCAACTTGTTTGTATCTAAATTATCTTGAGATTTCACAGCTGTGTCAATGATGAATAAATTAAATTAAATAGTGAGCATTAAAAAAATCTCTTCATTCCATCTTATTAGCACATTAGGCTTCTAAATATAAATGTATGCGGATTCACGCTCTCAGATCCCCGCCTCTCATCCCATGGCCGATTGTGTCTCTTGCTGTGGCCTTGTGCAATGTCCTCATTCCTCTAATGCCTGGAGAACCAAACAGAGATTGGAGCCCCATTGTGCCAGGAACCATAGAAACACATGGTGAGAGACAGTCCCTGTCCCGATGACTCTAAATAGACAAGACGGACAAAGGATGGGGTGAGAAACAGAGGGGAAATGACTTGCCCAAGGTCATGCAGTGTCAGTCAATAGCAGAACTGGGAGTAGAACCCAAGTCTCCCAATGTAGTGTCCTAGCCACTAGACAACACTGCCAACCCAACAAGGGACTCTGCTGATTGTCAGGGTATGACTGGGAAATCTGTATGATTTGTGGATTCAGTGTGAGATTATGGACGCTCTGGGCATATCTTTAGCAAGCAGCAAACTCCATTTTGAATGTGGGGGCTTTGAGTGCTGTCTTCTCTGTTCCCTCTTTACCTCCAGGTGGAACTGAAATTCTGACAGGGCTGACAATAGAGGGTCATTAACTTGGGATGGTTCTCTAGTCAAATACAAACATATTAAACAATAGTCTAGATCTCAACCAGGAAAACTGGTTTGTCAGAACAGAACAATGAAGTTGTCTAGTAGAGGTCTATCATTTGTTAAGTCTGTTCCAGGAGTCACTTGACCAAGGACCTAAAAGGTTAGAAAAGGACTCACAGGGGGATGACAGAGCCACAGAGAAGTTATGGGCAGGAGAGGGAGAGGGAGAGGGGATGGAGTGGCCAAGGGCAGAATCGAAGAGCTGGGTGGAGAAAGCGCCATGTTTCAGAAAACAAGGCAGGCACTGACACAAGAAGGACTCCAGACCCTGAGATAAGGACAGTGCCTGGACTCTGTTCAGACTCTGGAGGCTTAGGAGATCCAGTGGATTCCACGGCTGGATCCCCTCACAGGAGTCTGGTGAGTAACCAAGAGGAGGGGCTCAGTTGGAGCTGTGACAAAGGGTGCCTCTTACAAAAGAGCACTAAAAGCAAGGAGAGATGGCTCTATCATCCACGGAATATACACTACATTTAGCCATCAAGTTACACCTACCTTCCAACTACACTCATTGTAAATCATTACGGTCTCACACACACAATTGTCCACCGACACTAAAGTGCGAAGGAACGGGTTGGATTCTTTGGGACTCTGTAAAGTGCCTTAATTCATCCAAGAAACGTGACTACCGAGGAACAGTCACATGCCAGTGCATCTGTGGTTATGTTAAAGGGCTGTGATTTTTTAATCGTTTAAACTCAAGTGTATTGTATTATTTAACTAGAACATACAGCATAAGCTACCAATTAGTTGGCAGATACAAAATGAGTAACATAGTGGAGATACCTAGCAAATATTAAGCTCCCAATAAAACTTTCTGGAACAGACTGGCTGCAGTCTGAGTCATTCCTTCTGCTTCTTGAAAAGACCATTTAAATCACCCTTGGACTTTAATACAAATTATCTCTATTTGGCTTAGGTTCTACCTAAACTATCACTAGTTACATAACAAACAAAAAAGCCAACTAGGTGGAAAGCTGCTATGTTCAGTAACTGGCAGATCAGTTTTCCTGGTCACTCCAAGGCTCTGGGTTTAATGTGAATTTTTCTGTATGCTTTGAAAAACAGGTCATCTTCCAATTAGAAGTACATTTCTGGCCTTTATGGGGGTAAAGAGCTGTAAATGCAGCACATTTTGAGTCAGATCTTCAGCTCAGTTTTTGGCCCTTGCGAGGCTATAGAAATATTCATGCTGATAACCTCACCGTTTATATTGAAACAAGAACAGGATGAAAGGAACTGCTAAATATTTCATTGCTCTTTGCACTATAGGCCCAATTCAGCCCTGGTGCAAATGGTGTGTACACCAAATGTGGCTCTGTATGTTTGTAGAATTTCAGTATACCTCCCTGGGGCTTTAATGCAAGAGGTCAGAGAAGTATCTGATCTGGTAAAACACACTCATTGAGGAATGTGACCGATTTGCTGCAATAACCCATCAGAGCATATGGGGTACTAGAGGGCAAGGTCAGAGATATTTTTTTTACTGTGTAAGCAATCTTATGAAGGTCACGCCTGTTCAACTGCAAATCTATCATCCTCACTAGTGTCTATGTACATAGCTGGGAAGGACGGTTCCCTCCACTGCAGGGATCCCTGGGTAAAATGCTATGGCCTGTGTTATACAGAGATCAGAGCAAATGATCTGACACCCCTTCTGGCCTTAATATAGATGAATCCAGTGTCTGAGTGCCTCAGTTTACCCATCAGTGAAACAGACAAACTGCAGATCTGAAACTTGATCAGGGTCCACCATGCACCAATGGACCTTATTTTTATAGTGTGCCAAAACCAAAACCCCTGTTCCAAACACCTCCCAAACCCAGGAATGTATGCTTAAGCCTCACCATGGGTATGAGGGTTAATTAATGTTGTTTTAGTGTGTGTCTACACTGCCATGTAAGCCCAGGGTTCGAACTCAGACTCAATCCTAACCCTCCTTCCATCTATACACAAATCATGTTCAGAGCTCAGACTCAGGATATGAGCACCCCATGGGGGTGGCGGGCCAGAGCCTAAGTCAAGATGGGACCCAGGTTTCAGGCCATATTGCCAGGGCCGGTGGAACCACTAGGCGAACTAGGCAGCCGCCTAGGGTGCCTAGTGGTTGAGGGAGTCTAAACGCCCACTCAGGCTAGCAGGTGGAATGGAGGTGAGCTGGGGTGGGGGGGGCGCAGGGAGGGCCACCCGCAGTAACGGAGGGGGTGCACAAGGGAACTGCTCCCCGCCCCAGATCACCTCCACTCTGCCTCCTCCGCTGAGCACACAGCCCCCACTCTAATTCTCCTCCAATCGGCACCAAAAACCTGGGAAGAGAATTAGAGCAGAGCCGGCATGCTCAGCGGAGGAGGCGGAGCAGAGGTGAGCTGGGGCGGGCTCCCCGGGCGGGATTAGCTGCCGCAGAGGGGGAGGGCTCCCCGAGCGGGTGGGCGGGGTTAGCTGCCATGGAGGAGGGCTCCCTGGGCGGGGTTAGCTGCAGAGGGGGGGTAGCTGCTGCGGCGGCGGGCTCTTCGGGTGGGGGGGTGGCGCAAGATGGAAGTTTCGCCTAGGGCGCAAGACTTCCTTGCACCGGCCCTGCATATTGCTTTGCAGTGTAGACACAGCCCTCTGGACTTGTGCTCTGGGAGTCCCCAGAAGCATCCCTTGGGCTGACTTTCTTTGTCCTCTGAGCAGTCAAGTTCGGTGGATGGTCAAGTTTTCCCACAGTGCACCATGAACAAAGGGCTAGAATAGCCACATTGTGGGAGAGCACTAGGAAGTCTGGGCTATGCGTGGTTGGACTCAAGCCTGAATAATTCAGTGTAGAGACTGGAGCCCCAGTTTGGGACACAGGGTTCTACAATTCCTAACCGAGGGTTACAAAGGAGTGTGGACGCTCAAACCCGGGATTAACAAACCAATGGTGGTAACTTGGAAGTCATATGATATGTCTTCAGTACTCCATATATTGAGTAAGAATTCATGAAGTTTCCTCAGCAGGATCTCACCACCATATTCCAACATTTCTGCAGGAATGCCATCAGATCTGGGAGCCCTGCAGTTGTACATGGCACGGATTGAAGGGCTGACTTCGTCAAGGGATGGGGCTGTGTCCATGTTGTCATTACACGTTGGATGATCTACTACTCTTATTAGTGCCTTGTCTGTAATGCTAGACAGTATGTTAAAAAAAAAAAAAAAAATCACTGAAATGCTGTTGCCACCTCTGAAAAATTTCTCCTTTGTCAGTGATCAGTGTTAGGCCATCCACTCTCTTCAAGGGCATTGTAATGGTAGGCATCGGACCATACACGTCTTTAAAAGCAGCAGAGAAATCTTTGGTCTCCTGCTGGTTGGCGTAGCCTTGGACTTCATCTGCCACAGTGTTCCACCGTTCTCATCCAACCAATCTTGACGATGTTTTGCTGTACTCAAGATAGAAAGAGTGACTTGATATACCATGTAGAGAAAAGTTGCCCACACACTGTTTACATTAACACTGGTAGTCAATCCAACAGGGTCAGGCATAGCTGCTGCAATGTTATTACAGAGCTCCACTTCATCTTGTAATCACTTTATGTTGAGCCATCTGATTGGTTTAGATGATGACTTGCGATACTCTGGTTGAATTACTAATAACAGTTTGAGAGATCATGTGATGGTCTTTCCAGAAGTCCGCCCTCGCATGGTTGCAGTGGTTTGTACATCCTATAGATCTTGCCACTGGACAATGATCTAGTGGATAAAAGGCCATTGTTTGGCACAATGAGTTTGTCTAAGTTGCCATATAACTTCTCTCGTTTTCAGTATTTGTAATGGTAGGAGCATAAGCGCTGATGATGGTAACATACCTCTTACGTTTCAATGGCAACTACAAAACCATCCGATGATCACTTATGCCTTTAGGTAGACTTTTAAGCTTGCAAGCAATGGAGTTGCTAATGGCAAAGCCAACACCCAGTTGTCCTGGCTGAGGCTGGGCAACCTCCCCAGAAGAATGTGTATCCTGCACCCATCTCTGCCAATTGACCTTCGTTCACAGAGCAAGGCAATGTCAACCCTATGCCTGGCCAGTTCTCTTGCAACGAGAGCTGTGCCTCTCTTAGGTTGGCTGGTGGAAGGGTTGTTGCATAAAGCGCTAACGTTCCATGAAGCTAATGTAAGCCCAAGCGGCCGTGACCAGCCACACCTGCAAAGCCTGCACAGACTGGAGGCAGAGTTTAAAAGGAGAAGCAGAGCAGAGCGGCTCACAGGGGGCAGGTAGTGGAAGGGAGCAGACTGGTGCTCTGAGGGGAAAATACTGCCCAGGAGCTCCTTGCCTGAGGACTGACTGCACTAACCTGTGGGAACCTAAAAAGGAGAGAGAAATGACTGAGCGTGCAGGTCAGAGACTTGGCTGAAGTGACTTACTCCATGAAGCTAAAGGGGTAGGAAGGGGAAGCGGCTTGACACCCCAATGTGTCCAGTGTAGCTGCCCACCATTTGGCCCTGATCCAGAGCCCAGGGGAGAGCGCAGGCCCGGGCTCTCCTATCCACTCCCAGAGGACATTACAGCACCAAGGACCTTCACTTAAGGCACTGGTCCCCAAACCTTTTTTGTCACTCCTCCTTATCTGGTCCATGCCTCCCCCAGAAGCCAGGTCAGGAGGTTGGCCCAGGAGCAGGTCCGGGAGCCGAGAGCTCCGGTTGGGAGCAGGGCCGGCACTGCTGCTGGGGTCGCGGCTGGGAGTGGGGCTGTGGTAGGGGCAGGAGCGGGGCCGCAGTTGGGGCTGGAGCTGCCGCAGGGGGTAGGCCAGAGTGGAGCTGGGGGCCAGCCCAGACCCCACCATGTCCCCCAGAACAGTCCTCCAGGCCCCCCTAGGGGGGCGTGCCCCACTGTTGGGGAGCACTGAACTAAGGTGATAGCCCTTCTGGAATAGACCTTGACTGCCCACGGGCCCATTCCCCAAATCCCTGTGCTGAAGGAGAGGATGGGTAATCCTTGGGGCGGGGCGCTGAAAGGCAGGACCACTTTTTCAATGGGAAGACGGCCTGCCGACCCCCGCCTGACCACTAGGCGGCACTGTGGGTGTTTGTGCACCTTATAGACTCATAGACTAAGGTCAGAAGGGACCATTATGATCATCTAGGCTGACCTCCTGCACAACGCAGGCCACAGAATCTCACCCACCCACTCCTGTAACAAACCCCTGAGCTATGTCTGAGTTACTGAAGTCCTCAAATCGTGGTTTAAAGACCTCATGGTGCAGAGAATCCTCCAGGAAGTGACCTGTGCCCCACGCTGCAGAGGAAGGTGAAAAACCTCCAGGGCCTCTGCCAATTTGCCCTGGAGGAAAATTCCTTCCCGACCCCAAATATGGCGATCAGTTAAACCTTGAGCATGTGGGCAAGACTCACCAGCCAGCACCCAAGAAAGAATTCTCTGTAGTAACTCAGATCCCACCCCATCTAACATCTCATCACAGACCATTGGGCATATTTACTTGCTAATAATCAAAGATCAATTAATTGCCAAAATTAGGCTATCCCATCATACCATCCCCTCCATAAACTTGTCAAGCTTAGTCTTGAAGCCAGATATGTCTTTTGCCCCCACTACTCCCCTGGGAAGGCTGTTCCAGAACTTCACTCCTCTAATGGTTAGAAACCTTCGTCTAATTTCAAGTCTAAACTTCCTAATGTCCAGTTTATATCCATTTGTTCTTGTGTCCACATTGGTACTAAGCTTAAATAATTCCTCTCCCTCCCTGATATATTTATAAAGAGCAATCTATCTCCCCTCAGCCTTCTTTTGTTTAGGCTAAACAAGCCAAGCTCTTTCTTAAGACAGGTTTTCCATTCCTCGGCTCATCCTAGTAGCCCTTCTCTGTACCTGTTCCGGTTTGAATTCATCCTTCTTAAACATGGGAGACAAGAACTGCACACAATATTCCAGATGAGGTCTCACCAGTGCCTTGTATAAAGTACTAACACCTCCTTATCTTTATTGGAAATACCTCCCCCGATACATCCCAAGACCGCATTAGCTTTAACGGCCATATCACATTGGCGGCTCATAGTCATCCTGTGATCAACCAATACTCCGAGGTCCTTCTTCTCCTCTGTTACTTCCAACTGGTGTGTCCCCAATTTATAACCAAAATTGGTGTCATTAATCCCTAAATACATGACCTTGCACTTTTCACTATTAAATTTCATCCTATTACTATTACTCCAGTTTACAAGGTAATCCAGATCTTCCTGTATGATATCCCGGTCCTTCTCTGTATTAGCAATACCTCCCAGCTTTGTGTCATCCGCAAACCTTATTAGCACATTCCCACTTTTTGTGCCAAGGTCAGTAATAAAAAGATTAATTAAGATTGGTCCCAAAACCTATCCCTGAGGAACTCCACTAGTAACCTCCTTCCAGCCTGACAGTTCACCTTTCAGTATGACCCGTTGTAGTCTCCCCTTTAACCAGTTCCTTATCCACCTTTCAATTTTCATATTGATCCCCATCTTCTCCAATTTAGCTAATAATTCTACCATGCAACATAGGACTGGATGGAATATGGAGTGGATCAGGCCAGAGGGTCCATTTAGTTCAGCATCCTCCTCTGACAATCCTGGCTAGCACCAGCTACTTCAGAGAAAAGGTGCAAGAAATCCTGCTGTGACAGGATAACCTGTCCACATGGGAAGCTTCTTCTTAATCCTCTTGAATAAGAAGTTTCCTTAGGGCACTGCTAAATGCCTGAAGTAGGGGGAAAGGACAGATGAACTCACAGGACAGTTGGGTCTTCTCCTGCCAAGCAAAGTCTGGCCAATTGCTGGTGAGAACTTCAGAACTTTCTCCTGTACATTCCCAGTAGGTTACTCGGCACACAGCACTCCACACAAGCTTGTGTGGGAAAGGGGAGGGAGTTATATTGCTTTGACTATTGGCTAATCCAGACCCAAAAGGAATGTGAGCACGGTGAGAGATTCAGAGCCTGTCACTGCCTCAGAAGCTGCAGGACCATGGCATTTGCACTGGAGAAAATAGCGACCTCTTCCTCTCTGCTTTTGTACCTGGCCACTGGATTTTGCCTCATCTACGTGCTGCTGAAAGCGATCCATCTGTATCGCAAGAGACAACAGCTCCTCAAAGCTTTTGAGAGTTTCCCAGGTCCCCCCAGCCACTGGCTGTATGGCCACAGCTCTCAGGTAGGGAAAGACGTGGGGTTATGCAGCTATATATACACCATCCAGATTAGTTTCCACAGAGAATAGGCAGAGGGAAGGTAAATACAGTGAGTGGGGTCTGTGAAATCTGTTTGTTAGTAAAGGATCCTGGCAGGCAGCGGTTTTCTTGTCCTACCCTTTAACAGACACCACAATCGTATGTTAGTGTCATGTTTGTGGGGGGACAAATAAAAATGCAGCCACAGTAAGAATTGTGTCCAATTTTCAGCTCCAGTCCTTTAAGCAAACAGACTTGACACGGGTTACTCACTCACCCGCTTATAGTTAACATGCTTTCCAGGATCAGGACTTTGATGATCAAATTTAATAGGAGCAACATAAAAAAAAGTTTCTTGCCTCCACTTAAGAGGCATCTTCTCTGTAGGAAGTAGGTTTGAGTTTGTTTTCACAGCTACTAAGCTCTGCTGTGTGTGTGAATATGGGGAATTTTTATTTCAAACATTTTCAGCGTTTCATGATGCAGCCATTTGGGGCTTTATGCAGTTTTTTTATCCAATTGCAATGTTCACCTCACCAAAACTCAAACAGATTGACATCAAATACATGTTTAATATAGTGATACTCAGACCGTGACTCTCGATCTGCAAGTGTCTCTTTAATGTGTCCCCTGTAGATCTTTGCAGCACATGATATTAAACTACTGTGTGATTTAACTATTAATCAATCTAAGTTATTAACCAATCAGGATGCTTTTACTGTGTTATTAACCAATTGTAGTTGATAAAATATTACTTGGTCAGTCATTTTGCTATGAGATAGATAGATAGATATTCCCTGGTCATACTGTTTAAAGATGAATCTATAGTACTATAGTAAATGAAGCAATGAATTCTCACTACTGTGGCTCTTTTGGGTAATGTTGATCGCTAATTTGGCTCCTGACCCACTGAGGTCTGAGTGTCGCTGGTTTAAAATGTTGAGCCTGATTCTGCCCTGCTTTGCCTCTTGCAATGTCAATATTTTTTCATCAACATGCAATTTTAGCCAAAAAAAAATGGCTTTGTCTAAAGCAAAAATTTTGCATGGGAAATTTTCATTTTGATGGTGTTCCTTTTTTGATGCAAAACCAGAAACTGTTTTTTAAGCTGAAATTTTTTTAAACCTAAGAATTGTAACTTAAAACAGCTTTCAAGCACCCCCAACATTTTCAGGTTTTGGGTTTCAGTTTTTTATTTAAAAAATTCAGAGGAAAATGTTAATTTTTGACATTTCTCTGAAAAAAAAATAGCAAATTTTCCAAGCAGCTGCCTCTTTTCCCCAGTGCAAGGGGAGTGTTAAGCTTTACTATTGTGATTTGCAAAGGAGACAGAGCTGCAATGCAGCTCCCTCTGGAACTCTGTAGCCACTTTGTGTAGATTTTGGCCCTCTCTATCCCAGCCAGTTTGGGGCCAGCATAGCATCATAGAATATCAGGGTTGGAAGGGACCTCAGGAGGTCATCAAGTCCAACCCCTTGCTCAAAGCAGGACCAATCCCCAGACAGATTTTTGCCCCAAATCCCTAAATGGCCCCCTTAAGGATTGAACTCACAACCCTAGATTTAGTAAACCAACACTCAAACCACTAAACTATCCCTCCCCCCTCTTCCTGCTAGCTTCAGGGGCAGAGCCCCTCATTGCAAATCCACTACACCTGCTCCCTATCTCCCACAGAGAGGCCTTGAGCGGCCCAGATGGCCTTGTGCAGACTTTCCATGCTGATGTGATTTCACCCCTTTCTCCCTCCCTAAGCTCTCTCACACTCTCTTTTCACTATCATTGCAGATTTCTCAAGGTGGAGAATTAAACAAGTTGCTGTCTTGGGCAAAAAAGTACCCCTATGCCTACCCCAGATGGTTTGGAGGTTTCATGGCTACCTTAACAGTCAACCACCCTGATTATGCCAAAACTGTGTTTGGCCATGGAGGTACGGTCACTGGAGCTTAGTTCAGAAAGGTTCGCACTTGATGCCCTCTCCCACTGCAAAGGCCAAGTGTTATTTCCACAGAGAACCATTCAGACTCTTCTTCCTGCTTGTCTCTTCTGTCGATTATTGCAATTCCCTCCTTTATACCCTTCCCAAATGCGTAACTCTTCACCGTTAAATTGAGGCACTTTCTATACTCACCCACAGCGGGAAATGGGAACCAAACACCTGCACCCTCAGAAATGTGTCTGTCTTAGGGTTTCCTAGAGCACCCACCACCATAGTATCTAAGTTGTTGCCAGGAAAAGCAGCACAGAACATCTCCTACATGACATCCCAGAGTCTTCCGTTGTTCTCCCTTTCTAGTGTAGGAAGCTCTAATTATTATAATTACTGCTGTGGTAGTACCTAGGGATTATGACTAAATCGGGGCCACATTGTTCTAGGACTAGACACTATACAAACACAGAACAAATGACAGACCCTGTCCTGAAGAGATTACTATCTAGAAGTATATCTCAATATTAGTCCAGTTCAGATGGGAAAGCTTTTTCAAAGAGGAGGTTCTTGCTGCACATCCTAAATGCCGTCAGAGTCTGGATGAGCCTAATCTCAACAGTTGCATCATGACCCTAGAAGAGCACAGCTGCTCTGGTGGATCATTGATGTCGATGTTATCCCTGATGTGGCCTGGGCCTGGCACATTAATACCTTTGAAGATCAGGCCCAAGGCCTTGATCTGGCAATAGCATCTCCATTGACTTTCTTGTTCCTCCAGCACAAAATGACCTTCCTCAACTTTAAAAGCTTCTGTGGCCTTCCCTTTCCTCACCCATATCTCTAATCTCATCTTCCCATCATCCTCCCCAGTCCCGTGTGCATCTAATTAATGTAAAAGACTGTAACAGTGTTGGGACTCACCCACCACAGCACCTTCTGCTGGTAACTCTGGGAATTAGCTCAGTCCAGTGGAGTGCCCCCTCCTGGTGGTGTCCCGTCCATCGTCTTGCCCTCGGTTGGCATGTGGACCCGCGTTGCTCCCAACTTGCGGCGTCCTCTTCAAGCTACTGCCCTCTGGCAGTGCCCCTTAGTCCATCCTCGCCCCCTTCCGGGAGGTGGGGGGGACCAATCAGCTGTCTTTCTGTGCCCCGGCCAATGTGGGCAACTGCACCCCCAAAGTCACACCCCTCTTGGCAGGGGGTTGGTTCAGCCCTAGACAACCGCTCCTGTCGGCCGGGTGTAAGGCAAAGGGGAATGGGGGGGGGACCCAGACCCACCCACTACTCTGGGTCCCAACCCAGGGACCCTCTAGTAGCAACCATCCTGCCCTCCTTCTCTCCCTCCATCTGTCCACGTTCCTGGGCCGCTTCCCCTTCGACCCCTCGCACCAGCTAGGCCCTTCCCCTCAGGGCCTGCAGCCTGGCAGACACCAGGCTGGAGTTCCCTTCTGGTCCCCCGGGCCTGCCCAGCACTGCGCTGTCCCAGGTGCTAGTCTCCCAGCTCTGGAGACAGACCTTCCCCTATCAAAGGCCTGGGACAGACTCCTGCTCTCTCCCTGAGCAGCCTTTTTATAGGGCTGAGCCTGGCTCTGATTGGCTGCCTCCAATCTGGGCCCTGACTGGCTCCCAATAAGCCCTTTTCTTATTGGCTGTCCATCTGCGCAGGCCCACTGGCCTGCTACAGCCTAAATTCTCAGGGAGTGGGGCAGCCGCCCCACTACAAAGACCCTCTTTAAAATGTATTAATAGTATAAAAAGAAACATTCTTTAAATATTTAATATACTAAATAATTTGAAAAGATTTAGCTGTCTAATTTCTATACACTCATTTCCTAATTAATTGAGCTCCATCGCCATGACTAGAAGAGTGAATTCATACCAGAAATGCAGCTAGATTTTTGTTTTCATGGTGCGTCAACTCCTAACATTGTACTTATCTTCTCTGTTGAATTTCACAGATCCCAAGGGTCTTGCAACCTACAAATTCTTAATTCCCTGGATTGGTATGTATAATCATGCTTCGTCCATCCTTTTGAACAGTTTCATGAATGAATCAAGGGCATGCTATGTCCTGGAGTGTTAGCCCAGAGTTTCAGCCCTCGTCCTCAGTTTCCTTGCTTCATCAGTTCATGGTGGGCCACACACTTCTCTTGTAATTTGATTTACTTTATTCTTTGCTATTATAAAACCAGAGAAGATTACCATTCTGCTATGGAAAGCTACTAGGGATGACATGACAAACACAGGAAATACCATATTAGACTAGACCATTTCTCTATTTTATCCAGAATCCTGCTCCACAGCGGCTAGTATCTGATATTTCAGATGACGGTGATTACCTTCCCCTCATAACCAATGCACAATTGAGATTGTGCAGGCCAAATGATGCCCCCAATTACACATATTCAGCTTCATGGTCTTCAGACTATGTCCTCGGTGCCACCACTGCAACCTCACTGAAGTCTAATGGGGTTAGCAGGTGTCACTGAGGATGCCTGAGAAGGAAAAAACCCAGCTTGACTCTCAGAACCAAAGCTGAGTTTACAGGGCTGGTAAACTGTAAACTGAGCAAACTGTGTGTGGACTCAGCAAGGCGCATATGCACTGAGTTCCATAATTCTGCTTTTACTGAGTAGAACCACACTTTGTGCATCAGGGTAATTCTGGACATTAGTGTTATTGTTCCCAGCTGCTGATGTTTATTGCACCATGTCATTCCATGGCACAGGGTATTAACATTGCTAATACCTGTCATTTGTAGAGCTGGTTGCAAATTTTTTTCTCTCCCATGCAAAACATTTCTGCTTTTAGTCAAAAACCTGGGGGAAAATGCAGAAAACTTAAATGTTGGGTTTCCAACCAAAAGAAAAATGGTTGCCATCAAATAAAACCCATAAAGTTTTCAGTGTAAAACCAAAATTTTCCATTTTGGAAAACCAAAATATTTTTGGCTTTCAGTTTTTTGACCCTTTTCATTGAAAATTGGTTTTGCCCGGCTCTAGTTGGTGCGACAGAGATTTCATACTTGCTGGGGCGTAACTAATTTCAGCCTTATTAAGGGCCCTGTGTGGCTGCTATCAAAATACCAATAAGGTACTACATCAAATATAGAGCCCCTTCCACCTTTGCCCCTGCCTTCTTTCAGTAAGTGCCATTCCCCCTCCTCTCGAATGGTGTGATCTTTCTAATCTCTCATCAAGTTCTTAAGACTCCCTCTCCTTCCTCATGGTACCATCCCTCAGAATACGATCCACTGAGGACTTGCTTAGGTATAGAATTAAGTATTCATGTTTTAAATGTTCCCTCTCTTCAAAGCACCAAGACTACTATGAGTGCTATAAAAAATAATAATAGTAATTCATTGTACTGTGGAGTGATCTGACTGGCTCTTTGCTATTTATATTTCCCCAGGCAAGGGATTACTGATCTTACATGGGCCAAAGTGGTTCCAGCATCGAAGGCTGCTGACACCAGGGTTTCATTATGATGTGCTGAAACCTTATGTCTCATTGATGGCAGAGTCTACCAAAGTGATGCTGGTAGGAATCATCACCAAAACCGTGCTTTCAGCTGCAGAGCCAGGAAAATAACTGGGTCTGATGTTGAACAATTAGAAGAAAGTGGAACGAGATGTTCTAAACAGTTTGCGTCCCACAATCGCTCTACAACCCTTTAGTAAAGGGGCCAGCTGGTGTAATTCAGTGGAGCGACACCAACCTACATCAGTTTAGAATCTGGCCCAAGATAATTTTCTGTCACCTGGTTTCCAATAAAGTGAACAGTAATACAATAACTTTTCTCAGCCTGGGGATGGTGAATATAGAAGATAAATGAGGAGAACAGGCTGACTGCCAGATAAGAAACTAAACTTGGGCTAGTATAAAATAGAGGGAACGAAGAGTGGGTGAAGAGGAGCTCAGGGTGGAATCTAATGAAGTTCATATACTATCATGCACTATCCATAAGGTGCCCACTTCTACTAGCCCAGCTTGTTGGAAGAGTCCTTTTATCTCAAAATACTCTCTTTAGCTAGAAACTGTGAATTCGCAAGGATTGTATGTCCCTAATAATAATTAAAGTCTCTGAACCAAATTGACCTCTGGGGTAACTCCACTGACTATAGTGGAGATACATCAAGAGATTAATTTGGCCCCAAACGTCTTCAGATTTTCAACCATCACTTGAGGTGTGCTCTAACCACCTAGAAATAACCATTATGTCTCGCTTTTTAATAAGGGTTGTTGCTAAACTTACGTTAGTTTGTTTACAATGCTGGCAAATAAAACAGTTTGCTAGAGACAATCACTCAGTTGCAGGGCGGCCGAGAGCCCCATAAAAAAATTTTTGGGCCCCCCAGCAAGGGTGGACCGGCTAAACAGGGCCGACGAGGGGGGGGGGAAGCCGGGTCCTGGGCCCCATTCCGGACCCCCGGGCCCTGGTAATTTGTAATTTGTACCTCTCGTCGGCCCTGCTCAATTGCAGAGATCAAAAAAATTGTAGACACATCCTTTAATCCAGCTGGATTGGACTCAGATAACCAAATCCTTCTGGCATGGTGTATCTGTTGAATTGTCAATGAACTTTTGCTCAGAGGACATTAATGTATGTGGAGAGGCTCGCTGCTGAGTCATATAAATTATGAAACCAGTAAAAATGAACTCAAGTCTTAATTTACCTTGATTTCCGGTTATATCTGTTGCGCATTAGATATGCCAGTGGTGACAGACATTCTAGAAAATACATTAGATCAACAATGCACCACTGTATGTGGATTCTCCCTTCCCTCCTCAGATTTGGATCTAGTTCCTGCCAAAAATAATTGGCCAAAGACCTATTACACAGATCAGTTTCTTTTCATTTTGCTGAAAATAATCTCAGGATATCATGAAAACCACTTGTAAATAGAAATGGCTGTGAGCCACTCCTGGTCTGGCTCCAAACTTGCTTTAGGGATGTTTGGATTTTGGTTTCTAGTTCAGGTTCAGGACAACAAAATCCAAATGCAGATCCAGATCTTACCGACCCCAAAGATGGGGAAAGAAGAATTCAGATCTAGTTTTTCATTTTGGCCTGATCTCCAGCCATAAATAAATAATCCTGTAATCTGGTTCCAGAATGTCAATCCCAGCTGACATTGTACTTTTTAGATCAGAGTCTTTGCTTACAGACCAGGGTCTAACATGCAACAGGGGTTTGGCAGGATGCAGATATGGAAAGCAACAAAAATAAATAAAGGGCACTGAATGGGATCTCTGTAGTCAGCAAAACCCTTTTCTGGAATCCCATCCCTCCTCATCTCTCTCTCCTCCGTTAGGATAAGTGGGAACGGCTGATCACACTGGATAAATCAGTGGAGCTCTTTGAACATGTCAGCTTGATGACCCTGGACAGCATCATGAAATGTGCCTTCAGTTGTCATAGCAACTGCCAGACTGACAGGTCAGTGCCAGGTGCTTTCAAATCCTAACAAAAATGTTCTTGTCAGCCAGGTCCATAGTAGCCTTATTTGACTGTTCTTTTCCTTCAGTGACTCAGACTACTACATCAAAGCAGTCTATGACCTGACCTACCTGGTGTTTCATAGAATCCGCTTTTTCCCATTTCATAATGATTTCATCTATCAAATCAGTCCTCAAGGACGTCGCTTTCAGGAGGCCTGCCAACTAGCACACCAGCATACAGGTATTTCCCAGTGTCCTCCTTGTCTTCTCCTATAGACTGTAGGATGTTGCCTAGTTTGGTGGGATTAACCTACTGTTAGCTGGTCTGTCTATGAATGGAAACCCTGGAGAAACTTTTTCACTAATTCTCCAGGGAAGAAGAATGGTTTTAAAATTGAGGCACAAGGCTGGTAGTCAGTAAATCTAGGGCCAAATCCAATGCTGGTGGAATTCCATGAACTTCCGTGAAATTCCACTAAGGGTGGATTTCTATTCCTCGCTCTGTCACTGATTTACTGTGGGACTTCAGGCAAGTTACTTTGTCTCTCCACAGGTCAGTTTGATCACCTGCAAAATAGAGATAATGATTCCACTGTTTGTAATGTTCTGAGAGGTCTCTCAGTGGAAGGGACATAAGAACATAAGAACGGCCATACTGATCAGACTAAAGGTCCATCTAGCCCAGTGTCCTGTCTTCCTACAGTGGCCAATGCCAGGTGCCCCAGAGGGAATTAATAGAATAGATAATCAAGTGATCCATCCCCTGTCACCCATTCCCAGTTTCTGGCAAACAGAGGCTAGGGACACCATCCTTGCCCATCCTGGCTAATAGCCATTGATGGACCTATCCGTCAATGACAGTACTTTAGAAATACAAAGTCTTCCTAATACCTGGTTCTAAGAGATCTCATCTCCTGCACTGGTCTACTATATTTCATCATTTGCATTAAGCAGAAGACCCTCAGACTCTGATCCTTTGATTGCTCAACTGCATGACCTTTCCAGACAGACAGGTCACAGTGATGTCGAGGGGTAGCTAATATATTTGCCACTCTCGTATGCAGATAAAGTAATAAAAGAGAGAAAGACGTCCCTCCAAGATCAGCAAGAACTTGAAAAGATCCAGAAGAAGAAGTACTTGGATTTTCTGGACATTCTTCTGTGTGCCAAGGTGAGTGTTTGAAATCATCATGTAAACAGCCAAGCAACCGACGTGTTTCCCGAAGTGGCATCAGCAGACACACCTGGCTATTGTTGACAATAGCTTCCCCATCGTATATATCCTCACGTCTAATTCGGTCGGCTGATAGCGGGGCTGGAAGTGAAGGTAAGAAATGTCAAGCAAGGGTGTGCAAAGGACAGTGCTCAGTGAATGAATAACTACAAGTAGTAACAGTGCTATGAGGGTAATTAACTCTTTCCTCTCTGTGAGTTGATTTTCACTCAGCACGTTAATACATACAGGAACAGCGGCACCACAGCATGTAAGCGTGAATGAGACCTTTGGCATATTCTAGGGAGGGTTCCAGGGAGGGGGTGTTGTCTATACTGTGTGTAACTAGGTAAATGTTCCCTTTTTGGTTTCCTATGTACTGCATCTTGAAATTTCTAAGTGCCTGCTGGTCTGCTGGAGACAGCTGCCATTTGGAGTTCAGTTCAGAGCAGACTCTTACAGGGGAGAGACACACACACTGTGCTCTCACTCTCCTTCTCCTTCCCCCCCCCCAGTAGCGTAGCTAGTGGGGTGCAGGGGAAGCGGCCGCTTCCCCTCAGCACATTTTTCAAAAGCGGCGCCTGAGCGGGGTGTCTGGGAGCTGCCGGAGCTCTGGGTCCCTGCGTGGCGTGGCGCGGCGGTGGGAGGGGGGAAGCTGCTGTGGCAGCAGCTCAAGACATTCCGGCACTAGGCAGAGCGCCGGCGGTTTCGCGGCATGGAGGGGCTGCAGCGGGGCACCCGGCTCGGAGCGCGGGAGAAGAAAATGAGAGACGGGAGGAGGCGCTGCCGCTGCCCGGGCACAGGTGCTGCTGCTGCTCCAGCCAGGGCCGGCTCCAGGCACCAGCTTAACAAGCAGGTGCTTGGGGCGGCCAAGGGAGAGGGGCGGCACCTGCGGCAATTCGGGGGTGGCAGGTCCCTCATTCCCTCTAGGAGCGAAGGACCTGCCGCTGAACTGCCGCCGCCGCCGATCGCGGCTTTTTTTTTTCCCCAATTGCCGCCGCCGATCGCAATCATGGCTTTTTTTTTTTTTTTTTTTTGCTGGGGGCGGCAGAAATGCTGGAGCCGGCCCTGGCTCCAGCTCTCCGGGCTGTGGGGTGCAAAGTGCCCCCTGAGCAGCGCCGCCTGCAGGGGGATGCACCGGCTGCTTCGCGGGTGCAGGGGCCAGCCAGCAGCAGCGAGGGCTGCAGCGACCGCTGTGGTGGGTGGGAGAGGGAGCGCGGGGGTCCTCCCCCTCTCCCCAGCTCCTCTCCACGGGTGCAGCCAGAGCCGCGCGTTGCAGGACTCCAGTGCAGCCGCCCGCGCCTGGCCAGGAGGGTGGCACACTGCCACGCGGGGCAAACGCGCCCCGCACAGCTGCTGCGGGAAGCCTGGCCACAAACAGGGGATTAGCTGCAGCTGCCTCCCTCTCCTCCCCATTCCCGCTCTCCCGCCAGCGCTGGACGGCCGGAGCGCGGGCACCTCAAGGTAAAGACGTGCTTCGGTGTTGTTTGCCGCCCTTGTAAACGGGCGGCATGCGGGGTGCTGCATTCTGCCTCTGGCAAGCGGGCGGGGCTTGGTCTCCGTTCCCCGTGGGGAGCTGGCTCCTAGGTCGTGCCGGACTCAGCGGGAACCAGCAGGAGCTGGGCGCCCTGGCGCTGTGGGGGAGGAGGAGATAGCTCATCAGAGGCACCTGGGCAGCCAGGTAAGCGCGGACCCAATGAGCGGGGTGTCTGGGAGCGGGGGCGCAGCGTGGCCGGAGGAGCCAAGGGGGGGGACGCGGCCGGAGGAGCCAGCCGGGTGGGGGCGTGGAGCAGCCGGAGGAGGAGCCAAGGGGTGTGTGACCAGAGGAGGAGCCAAGGGGGGGGATGCAGCCGGAGAAGCCGGGGGGGGGGGGGGGGGGGGCCGGGGGGGGGGGCGGGGGGGGCGCCTTTTTTATGTTTGCCCCCCTTGCACTTAGAACCTGACTACGCCACTGTTCCCCCCCCCCCCGGGATTTTACTTTTGTTCTTTCTTGTATTGTTTGTTGTTTGTCTTGTAATCTTAAAATATCCTGGCTGAAAGTACATAACTTCGCTTTGTGTATAGAAAAAATAAAAAGGAATAAGAATTCTTCTGAGGAGAGTGGACAACACATGGTAGTTACCATAGAAGCACAGAAATGCAGGGCTGGAAGGGCCCTCGGGTGCCTCAACCTTTTCAGAGTCGCAGGCGGTATGTGCAGTTGTGTGGCACCTGGGCGGGCCACGTACAGAAACAAAATGGCGTCCTCCACGTAGCGTGACCGCACGCACCATACTTACAAGGCCATGCTGCACAGAGGATGCCATTTTGTACAGACAGTCTCTGGTACATGCAGCATGTCACTGAAATACTCTCTGCGTGCTGGGCAGCTGCTGCTGGGGGAGTGGACACCTGGGGGCCAGATGGAATCGGCCTATGGGCCAGATCTGGCCCCTGGGCCACCAGTTGGGCGGATCTCTGCACTGAGGCAGGACTAAGTATACCTGGGGTGTCTGCAGTGGGGTTATTGGAGGGGCGTGAGGACCTGGCGGGGGGAGACATGCCAAAGGGCCAGGCTCAGGAGGGGGCTCTGTCTGGCAGGGAAGCAGGTGGGGCTCTGTGCAGGTGGTCTGGGCTGATGAGAGCAGGCTTCATGCCCAACTCACTCCTCCAATGCCGCACCTGCAGCAGCCCCCAACCAGCAGTTACCCTCCTCCACTGGGGAGGCTGGTGGGGACTCGGAGAGCCGGGGACCTAAGGATGCACCCCGGGAGTACTGACCCCACCCCACCCCCGCCAGACAGACCCCCTCCTGACCTTGGCCCTTAAGTGGGGCCCTAGGGCACAGAGCCCCATCCACTTCCCCTGCTGGACAGAACCTGCGTCGGGAGAGCAGATGGGGCCATGCCAAATGCCCGGGGGCTGTCCAGCAAGGGTAGCGTTTTATTTCCCTTTGCTGAATACAGGACACCTGGAAAAATTACTCGTATTTAAGCGACTTCACCAACAATCAATCAGAACTATGCAGTTCAAACATTCAACTTAACTTCATGTTGACTGAGCCCCTGTTCAAAAGAAATACTGCGTAGTTGGATTTTTTTTATTTACCTTCTTATCGTTAAGGCTTTAGAGTTCACACGGGGAGAGGTGACACACACACACTCCTGTACACCTCTCTCACACATGGTGGGGTGTCCAACTGACCTGACCTTCCCTGCCCTGCGCTCTCCTCCCTTCATGCCTGGCTGGGTCCCTGGGACAGACCTGCCTCTCCTGGTACCTGGCACCGCGTCTTCCCGAGGCAACACGTGCAGGGGCACGCAGGGTCACATGCCTCCCTCCCCGGATTTCCGCCAGGGTTCACACCAGAATGTGGTCGGCAGCAGCGTTTCAGCACTGTGTGGGAGGGAAGGGATGGGAGCTGCTTCCAGCCACAGGGGATCAGGGTGGGGGGAACACCTCCAGGCTGCTGGTGGCCACCAAGATAACCCAGCCGCTTCCTGTCCCATGGCTACAGCGTGGGCAGGAAGGGGTTAAGCCCTAAGGATGCATGGTGCACCAGGGCCCAGGGACCCTGACTGCAGGGGCTTCCGTGAACCCGGCCAAAGAGGTGACTCAGCAGGGGAGGGTGCCTAGGAGATGGAGCAGCCCCGCGCTCCCTGGGGGCAGGACCCGGGGGGGGGGCAGGTGAAGAGGGTGCTACGCCCCTGCCCAGGGGGCTGCTGTGAAGCCTGCAGGGTCAGGGCGCGAACAGGCTGGGAAATCACTTCTCCCTCCTCCCCCCGCCACTCCAGAGTTTAGCTGAGGGGCAGAGCGGCTTCCCCATGCCAGCGCTGTGTGGCCAGAGCTTCTTGGGCTTTCCTGGGGCACTGGCCCAGCCAGAGGCAGTGGGGGAAGGAAGGGAGGAGCCTGCCCGCCAGGCTGCTAGTGAGCTGAGCGCTCCGACCAGGGACTGGTTCTCCGCACAGCGCTGGGAGCGGGACGCACCCCGCTGGGGGGGATACGGAGGAGCAGTGGGGCTCGGGGAGGTGAAGGGGCAAAGCGGGGAGAGGACAGCGAGAGGGGGAGCACGTAAAGGGCCAATGGGTGGGCAGCAGAGGTGACACGTAACCGGCCGCTGCCTAGCGCCTGCCTGCACTCACCAGCCACCGCAGCTCACAGCGCGCAGCCGGAAAGGGGACGGGGGGCAGGGTCCTGCTGGCCAAGAGCCAGCACACGGCGGGGGCTGTGCTGACGGACCAGCCTGGGGAGCAGCTGGCCCCGCGCTGCAGCTTTGCCCTGCCACCAGCCTTGCACACCCACCCCCATCATCGGCCACTGGACCCCCTCACTCACCGCAGGTGGGCAGACGGCTGGCAAGCAGGGATCCGGCCAGCAACAGGATCCGCCAGTACTGATGGGGAAGAGACAGAAAATATGGGACAAATTGCCCATTTTTAAGAAAAAGTCAGGACACCTGCAGGAGAGCCTAAATACAGGACTGTTCCTTTACAAACGGGATGGCTGGTCACCCTAAGCAAGGGGGCCAGTACTCACAGGGTGCAGTTTTCTGCTCCTGTCCTGACTCCGGCCCTTCAGCGCGGCCCAGTTTGCTGCCCCTGAGAGATTGCCTGACCATGGCAGGGAGCTGAAGGCTTCCTCGACTGTTACATGGTGAGGACCCTCGCTGGCTCCTCTGGGTACCAGGCACGCCACCCCCTACAAAAATACTGTTTCTTAGAAAGAGTGGGGCTCAGATGAGACATAAATCTCCAAAGTGGGGTCTCAGCAAAAACAAGTTGGGAACCTCTACCTAGCCCATCCCCGACAGGTGTTTGTCCAACCTGCTCTTAAAAACCTCCAGTGATAGGGATCCCACAACCTCCCTTGGGAGCCTGTTCCAGAGTTTAGCTATCCTTAGAGTTAGAATATCTAACCTAAATCTCCCCAGTTGCAGATTAAGCCTGTTACTTCTTGTCCTACCTCCAGGGCATAGGGAGAACAATTCATCCACGTCCTCTTTATAACAGCCCTTAACATATTTGAAGACTGTTACCGTTCCTCCCTCAGTCTTCTTTTCTGAAGACTAAACAAGCCCAGGCTTTTTAACCTTTCTTCATAGAGCCCCCTGGTTTTTTGAACTTTTTATCATTTTTGTTGCTCTCCTGTGGACTCCCTCCAATTTGTCCACATCTTTCCTAGAGGGCGGTGCCCAGAACTGGTCACAGGACTCCAGCGGAGGCCTCACGACTGCTGAGTAGCGTGGAACAATGACCTCCCGTGTCTTACATACAACACTCCTGCTAATGCACCCCAGAATGGTTTTAGCTCTGTGCAGGTGGTCTGGGCTGCTGAGACAAACACCTGTCAGGGATGGGCTAGGTCAGAGGTTCACATTGTTGGCTGATATTCAGTTTGTCAGCCCTGAAGGTTGTTATGTGACACCGTGTTGATGAGTAACTTGAATCATAGCCCATCTCTGCTGCCTTGCTAATCCTAGAAGGGGAATGCCTGCCTTTGTACTCAATGGATCTGAGTCTGACCTCACTTACACCAGGTAGACACCTGCATAATTCCGTTGCTTTCAGTGGACTGACACCTGATTTCCTCTGGTGTAAACAAGACAAATCAAGCCTGGGATCTTCACCAGTAATCAAGGTGTATTTTTTCACTCCAAAAATTGTTCATGAAATGAACACTTGTTTGGGGATTATTTACCTCCCTGCTTTGCTAGGATGAAAACGGAGCTGGATTATCCGATGAAGACCTACGTGCCGAGGTGGACACGTTTATGTTTGAGGGTCACGATACCACGGCCAGTGGGGTCTCCTGGCTCTTGTACTGCATGGCCCTGTACCCAGAGCACCAGCAGCGATGCAGGGAAGAGATCAAGGAGATTCTGGGAGACAGAGAGACCATTCAGTGGTGAGATGTTACCTCACTAGTTTAATATCAGGGGGTAGCCGTGTTAGTCTGTATCCACAAAAACAACATGTGTTGCACCGGACTCCTTGTTGTTTTCACTAGTTTAATATAATTTGGTTTGGGATTATTTTCTTAGGTATTCAGTTTGAGGAATTGAAAATGGATCTATTTCACAAGCTCTGCACTGAAGGATCAACACTTAGTATAGCAATGCTATGAAGGACAGATCCAAGGCCAAACCCAAACTTCCCTTGTGTTAAGGGCATTTCAATTCTAGATCTTTGGTTTGCTGGTGTTGATGCTGCTAGCTAGTATTTTCATAGCGGTAGGGGCCGTTACTCATTCATACTCTCCACCTATGCTTGCTTTCAGGGATGACCTTGGCAAAATGATTTACAGCACCATGTGCATCAAAGAGAGCCTTCGCCTTTACCCTCCAGTACCTGCAGTGTCCCGACTGCTCAGCAAACCCATCACGTTCCCCGATGGACGTACCTTACCAGAAGGTCTGTTTAGCCTCCTCCTTCTTAAGGGCCCAATTCTACCTTCAGCTGCGTACATGCCACTCCCATTGAAGTCACACTTTGGCCCTGAATGTAGTTCATGTCAACCAGAGTGGAAGACATTCTCCTGTGACATCCTAGTGAAGATCTAGGAAATGTTGAGTGGTTTGTGGTGCTCCCAGGGCCTATTCTGTCTTCATTGTAAATTGTAACATGATTCTTTGAATGTCCATTACAAATTGCACTTTCCTGTACCAACCTGTCTCACTGAGCCCTGGGGCGATTCACCCTAGGGAGGGTAGGTAGGACTGCTGCCTGCCCGACCTCAGAGACTTTGCTAGAAAATAGCAGTGCCAGTTTCCTCCTGAAATTCCATGGGAGTCCTGCCAACTAAGTCCATCTAGGGGATGCTTTGAATCGGTGCAACCATTGTTTCACACATGCATGCCTTAGTGATCTCCCATCTCAACTCCGGCCAGAGTTGGCTGAATGTTGTTAGTATTGGCTGAGAGCTTCAAATGAGCCTATGGGAATGAAGCACCCAAATCTCACTGGAGTTGAATGGAATTTGGGTGCCCAATTCCCTTAATCTCATTTGACAATCCCAGATATTGTTTATTATTTGTATATTGGAGGTATACAGAAGCACCAACCAAGAAGGAAGTCCCATTTCCTAGGCACTATTGCATACACATGAGACATTATACATATACATATGATTTGAGGCAGTCTCTGCCCAGAAGAGCTTACAATCTAATGGAAATCTTTATTACTAATAATCATTCAATGCGGGGAAGACAAGAAAGAGAGAGAGTGCACCCTAATGTGCAACGAATATTATTTGCATTGAACTATTCTACTACCTCTAGGACTGAGCTGTGTTAGCTTGTGAGATCAGACAAGATCACACCACAAGACTGCTTGGCCGTACACTGTAGGACTGAGCCGAAATTGCTCATGTCATGGTCTCATTGACTCAATAAAGGCAGAGAGCTCTATGGGAACAACAGTTATAGAGCTGGATCCAAAGCCTTTCAAAGCCAATGGAAAGACTCTCATTGACTCAACGCGCTTTGGGTAGGCCCAGGAGATTTACACACTGAGTACCCCTATCATTGCTATCTTCTGTTATGTTGGGAATGATGGAGGTCTTTAGGGGTTGTATTACCTAAGCAAATCTTGGCTGAATAAAATAGACCATTTAGGACATCATGGTAAATTTCACCCTGTACTTCCTGGCATAGTGTCCTGCTCACCTTGTCTTGCTCTTACCAAATTCTCCAGTTGCCTCTCCTCTCTTCACTCAGTGAGATGGGTATGATTCTGCCAACTGAAAAATGCTATGTGAATGGAAACCAAAACATTCAACAATCAGAAAGCAAACAAACAGAGCATGGCATTTAATTCCAGCCTGCAATGCCCATGGCCAGCACACGCTGTCCTGTCCCAGGCGTATGCCTTGCAACACCAGTTCTAGTGGCACCCACAAAAGAGCAGGGAACTTGCAGGAAAATACGTTGCAGGTAGGGGACTGTTGGCTTTATGCTCTCCACTTGCCTGTTGGGTAGCACTACATCAGGGACTTCTGCACTAGTGGGGAGAGGGAGAAATGGGGCCCAGCCCAGCATCCCCCAGACCCAGAACTGTGAGGGGAACCCCCTATACACATGCACACTCTATCACTAGAATCCAGGCAGTGCCTCCCCTTCCCCCATCACGTGGCCTTGGGGGAGAACTGCAGAGCAGCCAGCTAGAGACGCAAGCCCGTAGGAGCAGAAGCTGCCAAAACAAGGACCTTTGGACATTCCAGTCAAAGCTGGAGAATGTTCTCTGCCTTTCTCTGCACTCTTCCTCCTCTCCGTCTCCTCACCTCAGTTTCCCCCGTCTGCCCCTGAGCAGGAAGGGCCCCGTCTGCCCCTCCTGCTCACTTCTCCTCTGCCCTGCCCCCCGACCCCTCTTCCTTCCGTTTCACTGGTCCCCTCCTAACTAACCCCTCCCCACAAATCAATCAATCAATACAATCATGGAACTAATGTGTTTGTTTGCTGTCATCACATTGCTTCCTCTCCTTGTGTGTTCTTCCCCCACCCTGCGTCTGTCTTGTCTATTTCTTTGGTTTGTAGGCATGGGGTCATGTTGCCGTCTCCTTCTGGTTTTACTAATTCATGCAATAAACACACCGCAGGAGGGGAGAGGGGAGAAGTTACCCTTGCCCCAATAACTGTGCTAGTGAAATATTCACCTGAGGTAGGTCAGTTACTTGGCTTTAACTGCAGTCCATTCTTCTAGATTCAAAGTACAGTCGGCATGTCAATCATTCTTCCCTAATCATTAGGTGCTCTTGCCCAATCTTCTAACCATTCCCTGCTTCTGACGCAAAATCTATTGACTCTGTTGATAATCTGCTCATTGATTATATTATATTGCATCATCTGGTGTGCGCCTGGTAAATCACCAATCTTGATCCAAAGACCCTTGAAGACAATGGGATTTTTTTCCACCTGTTTCAATGGAATTTGGATCACTTCTATAAGGCGACCGTGCACGGCTGCTGAGTGTAATTTTTTTTTAAAAAGAGAGTTTAGTTATTGCATAAGATCAATAAAAAAGATGAAATCCACTAAGGGCCAGATCATCCCCCCCTCCACTTTCACAAGCCAAAAATGTAAGTGTGCAGTTGTGCGAGCTGTGAAAATCTCACCCTGAACGTAAAGTGATTGTCACACAAGTGACTGTAAAAATAGTATTGTGGCGTTCCAAGTTCTTTCTCTCCACCAATGCTGAAGATTAATATATTACAATGCGGTTTGCTACTGCCATTACATCGTTTCTAGTAACATAGGTTTCGCACTCCGAACTCACCTGGCAGAGTCCTGCAGGACCACTGTGATCATGTAGGCTGACCTCTTATATAACACAGGCCAGAGAACTTCCCCAAAATAAATCCTAGAGATTATCTGTTAGAAGAACATCCAATCTTGATTTCAAAATTATCAGTGATGGAGAAGCCAATTGCTCCAGTGGTTAATTACCCTATCTGTTAAAAATTTACACCTTATTTCCAGTCTGAATTTGTCTAGCTTCCACTTCCAGCCAGAGGATTGTGTTTTACCTTTCTCCGCTAAATTGAAGAGCCCACTATTAAATATTTGTTCCTCGTGTAGGTACTTATAGAGTCTAGACTGTACTCACATCACCCTTTAACCGTCTCATTCTTAAGCTAAATAGATTGAGCTCTTTGAGTTTATAACTATAAGGCAGGTTTTCCAACCCTTTCATCATTCTTATGGCTCTTCCCTGAACCCTCTCCAATTTATCAACAATCTTCTTGAATTGTGGGCACCAGAAATGGACACAGGATTCCAGCAGTGGTCTCTTGGTGCCAAATATAGAGGTAAAAATAACCTCTTTACTCCTACTCAAGATTCCCGTTTATGCATCTCAGGATCGTATTAGTTCTTTTGGCCACAGCATCACACTGGGAACTCTTGCTTAGCTGATTATCTACATACAATGACCCCCAAATCTTTTTCAGAATCACTGCTTCCCAGGATAGAGTCCCGCATCCTGTCAGAGTGGCTCGTGTTCTTTGTACCTACATGTATACTTTTACATTTAGTTGTATTACAAAGCACATTGATTGCTTGTGCCCAGTTTACTAAGCGATCCAGATTACTCTGAATCAGTGACCTGTCCTCTTTGTTATTTACCACTCCCCCAATCTTTGTGTTATCTGCAAACTTTATCAGTGATGATTTTATTTTTTCTGCCAGGTCGTTGATAAAATTTTTAAATAGCGTAGGGCCTTGCGGGACCCCACTAGAAACCCACAGCTCAATGATGATTCCCCACTTACAATTACAGTTTGAGACCTGTCACTTTTGCTGATGATACATGAGCCAGAATAGAACCCAGTTCATTCTCCCATAGTTTAACATTGCCTCCGCAGGACTAAAGGGAGTGAAAATATGTAGGTAGAAATGACTCAAGGTATTTCTCAGTCAGCAGGTGTGTTGGTTAAGAAGATTAAGGGCCTTTAACAGGATAGCATGTTGTGCTGAATAGATGTTTGCCCTGTGAGGTCACCAACATTTTTCTTTTAGAGTGGTAGCTGTGTTAGTCTGTATCAGCAAAAACAACAAGGAGTCCTTGTGGCACCTTAGAGACTAACCTATTTATTTTCTTATTTCTCATTTTTCTTACAGGTTCTCTGGTTGGAGTGCATATTTATTCTCTTCATAGGAACCCAGCTGTATGGCAAGATCCAGAGGTACTTTTAACTTTACAGAAAGAAGAGGTGGTCACGTAGTTAAAACAAAGGACTGGGTACCAAGAGAGATGGGTGCTTTCCCTGCCTCTGCCACATACTTCCTTGAGCAAGACATTTCTTACTTCTCTCTTCTTCCATTTGCCCAGCTGTAAAGCCGGGATAATATTGACCTTACCGAGGTGTTTTGCAATCTTATTCAAGTAGCGTCTGTCCAGATGAAAGATGCGATAGATCTGCAAAAAGGAGGTTGCCCTAAAGATTTTGAGTATCATAGAGCGACAGAGTAGGGTGTGGAATGGTCTGTTTTTACACATAGTCATGTACGTCCGGTGGAATAAGGATTCATAGCGTTTTGGGCAAATGTAGCAGATGATGCTCTTGGTTGTACCAGCAACTCCTGTCAGTCGCCTGGCAGCTGTGGGTGAGGGGCAGTAGTGCTCTGGGCCCAGCACAAGGGCTCACTTTTTAAGTAGGGGGCTGCACCAGGGATGTGTTAGGACAGCACCTCCCCAGCTTACAGGGTGACTGCATTTCCCCGGTTAACACAGCTCACATTTTGGGCTGTGCTGGCCCCTTATGGGAGGGGAGATCACTGCCCCTTCGCACTGCGGCTGTCCTAGAAGACTTTCCACCTCAGCACCTCCTCCCCTGTGTTAGGGCTACCGCAACAGACTCTGGGCTGAAATTGACCTCACATTTGACTCTGAAATCGCATCTTGTGCGTAAGCTGAGGGGGGCAATGTTGTCAAATGCACCTTGTCTGATTCTATAAAGTTGCTGGCGTCAAACCAAGCAACGCTGTAGTTTGGGAACTAAAAACCTTTGCCACAGACCTTTGAACTCTCTTCCCGCAGGTGTTTGATCCCATGAGGTTTTCACCAGAGAACTTGTCCAAGAGGCATTCCCATGCTTTCCTGCCCTTCGCAGCTGGAGCACGGTGGGGGATATTTCATTCACTCTGTGGGTGGGGTCAGCTGAAAACAAAGCAATACATTTTGCCAGGATGTTGCTAATACCCCCTGAACACTAACAAGTTGGCTGCATACTGCTGTGTCTTCCAAGTGGGGGAGCTACGGGAATGCACCAAACCAGAGGTTCCTTCTTAGTGATTGAACTCTCTGGCCTCTCCTGTTTCTGCTTCACAATGCCCACTGAGCCGTCCCCTGGAGTGGCCTGTCTCCAAAGGACTGTGATGGATGGAGCTCTGAGTGCAGTTTTCACATCCGTTCCCTAATGCAAACAGTAGAGGGCAGCACTGCAATGGCGCTAGTTCTCCTTCCCCCACAGGAGACCGAAGTGTCGCCTCAGCTCCCATTGTGTGAGAGCCAATGATCTAGCCGGGGTTTAAAGCCTCCTTACATCTCCAAAGGAGTGTAATTGACATGCCACAATCGTTTTGTAGAGGCACGGTGCCACGGTGGGCTAGCTGCACCCCTGGCCCCTTTGTGGTCTCTGAGCGAACCCCCTCAGGCCTTAGGCCTCGGGCCTCTCCTGGTTGGAATTGTGCAATTCTCCCCTCTCAGACCAGGCCCAACAGGACCCACCAGGTCCAACCGTGTTCAGACACCTGCAGTTCTTCCCTTCGGGAGTCTGTGACCAGTGGTTTACAGCAACCAGCCAGACTTCTGACAACCAAAGCACGGGTTATTTAACAGTCGGAAGAAAGCACTTAGAGAGAAAAGATTTCAAAACAGCCAACGGTCTACACCCACGTCTATCTCACCTAAAGGCTTATCACCGCCTGACGGGGTCCCAAGCAGGCCTCACTTTTTCTGTCACCCTTGCAGGTGCCTATCTCAGCCTGGGTCCCCCGAACAATTCCCCCCCTCAGAAGAGTGTGCCTTTTTTAACACAGCGTTGTTCTTTTGATCTCCTGCATTCACGGACCTTTTCCTCTCCTGGCATTGTCTCTTAACACCAAAGTGTCTGGGGGAGAAGTGGCTTATCTTTTGCCTTCCTGCTTGGCTTTCCCCACCGCCCCCTATTCAGTTGCACCCAATATATTCGCACAATAAACATCCCAATAATCCAGGGGTTCTCAAACTGGGGGTCGGGACCCCTCAGGGGATCGTGAGCTTATTACATGGGGAGTCGCAAGCTGTCAGCCTCCACCCCAAACCCCGCTTTGCCTCCAGCATTTATAATGGTGTTAAATATATAAAAAAGTGTTTTTAATGTATAAGGGGGGTCGCACTCAGAGGCTTGCTGTGTGAAAGGGGTCACCAGTACAAAAGTCTGAGAACCCCTGTGCTAATCCGATCAGCACACCAGCGCCCTAAATTATTACAGAGCAACTCCAGAGCCATCACTCGTGGGACTGAATTCTGGATCACTTGTAGGGGGAGGTATTGCATGCACATGTGTGTGGCAGTTAAGCACATTAAAAGCCAATGGGAGCTAGGTGCCTAATTGATATATGTGGCTTGGAAAAATCTCTTTGAGTAGGGGAGTGGGGGAGTAACTGTATGGATCTCCTCGCAGGTTCAATGGGAAAGAGCATTTTTCACACCTGTCCCAAAACTGCCTGGTAACGTTGCTGTGCGCTATTCAACAGCTGCTATGTTTTAACCCAGTAGTGGCAGCACTATAGTGATGGGTGAAGGGATTCGTCTAGGCTATATATTACAGTAGCAGCCGAAAGCCCCAGCTGAGATGAGGCCCCCATTGTGCTAGCTGCTGTACATACACCTGAGAAATGGTCACTGACCCAAAGAGCTGGGTTGGTTCACTCAGCTAGCAAAGTGCTTCGGGATAGATTTGTGAATGAAAGTTGATTTCTAAGCAAGAGCATACGTCCTTATCGGCTTCCCCTCCCTCTTCCAGGAACTGCATCGGGAAGCAGTTTGCCATGAACGAGCTGAAAGTGGCTCTCGCTCTGACTCTGCTGCGCTTTGAGCTGTCTCCTGATCCAGCCAAACCACCCAAGGAAATACCACAGGTTGTCCTCAAGTCCAGCAGTGGGATCCACCTGCTCTTAAGGAAACTTCCCTGACACCGCAGAAACCATGGCGCTCCATATCGGGAGTCAGTAGGATCGGCTCATTTGCAAGGGAATGCAATCAATGGGTGTTTCACGGGATAGCCCCACTTCAGCCAACCTGTTCCATGACCTTTCCTGAATTCTCAGCACCAGCTGGTTTCTCTGGGGCCTTCCCTGTCCCCAGAGCTGGAGTGAGCGCAGTGCTGGGAGGAGACCTGGATATGGGAGTAAAGCATCCTAAGCGCCTCATCTCTAGCTAAGGAGCACTCTTGCCTGTCAATGCCATACTCGGGGACCCGACCAATGCAGGGTCGAAGGCAGCACGTCTCCCCTTTCCGCAGCCCCTCACGCTGTGTACTGAGAGCACGAGCAGAGCTTTGAGTGCAATTTCTCATCTGTTCCCTAATGCAAACTGTAGAGGGCAGCACTGCACAGCGCTACCTCTCCTTCCTCCACAGGAGTCCTGGGCAGGTCTACACTACCCGCCGGGTAACGATCGATCTATCGGGGGTCGATTTATCACATCTAGTCTAGACGCGATAAATCGATCCCCGAGCGCTCTCCCGTCGACTACGGTACTCCACCGCCACGAGAGGCGCAAGCGGAGTGGACGGGGGAGCGGCAGCAGTCGACTCAGCACTGTGAAGACGCCGCGGTGAGTAGATCTAAGTACGTCAACTTCAGCTACGCTATTCTCGTAGCTGAAGTTGAGTATCTTAGGTCGACACTCCCCACCCCCCCCCACCCCAGTGTAGACCACGGCCAAGTGTCGCCTCAGCTCCCATCCTATGAGAGCCAGTGATCTAGCTGGGGTTTAAGGCCTCCTTACACTGGCATTTTAGGCAACAGTGCAAACCCCTAGTGTAGACACAATTTTACACTGGTGCACTGCAATTTTCACTAATGCCTAACCTCCAGGGTAGACTGAGCCCAACACTTATCCCCACACGGTAGCACATTGGTCTATTTTGCACTGATCACCTATCCACCCAGCCTTGCCGAGAGCTGGCTCCAGCTAAACATCAACAACAAAGGTGTGAATTCCTCCGCCAAGGCCACTCTCATCCCCTATGAGGGATTAACATCAACGCTTGGTTGGGAAGATTGAAGTGTGAGCTGGGCCAAGTCTCCCAGTTGAGAGGTGGGTGAACACGGCTACCCACTGAGAAGCTCTGGAGTTTTGGTTTGGCCCACCTCAGAAAGAGAGGCCAGTTAAAATTTTTGCTCCAAATCTGAACTTTCTTCCAGTGGAGGCTGCTCAGATCTTGGCTCAGAGCTCTCTGTAATGTAAACACCGACACGATGCAACATGGACAATCAAAGATCCATGCAGGCTGCCTTCAGACTACACACACAGCTCTCATTGGCCCTCAAAAGTCACTCTGCTGGAGCCAAGATACTCCTAATTCCCCTTCTAATCCAGGATGGATGCTTACATGATCCCCAGAGTAGAGCTTCCTTGTCATATCATTTACGCTAGACAGATATTGAGGGTTCTCCCTGTGCATTCCTCCTTGGAATCTGCCCCTCCAATGTAGCAATTGCATCAAGACACCTCCCTTCCAGCCCAGGGAAAGATGCAGCAATTCCCTCCTCACTTGGAGCCTGATCCCAAGTCTGTCAACGAGAGTCTTCTTCCCATTGACTTCAACAGACTTTGGGTCCTGCATTTGGAGAATGTAACAGCTAACTCTGCCCCTTTGCGGATTAGCAACATTCTATGCATTCTTATGCCCATGCTATCTCTGACACTGTGCCTTTGGATGAAAAATCTGTAGCAACCCGGAGCCGGAAAGGCCTGCCAGGGTGAGACTCAGACACCCCATCACCAGATGAGATACCAATTTGCATTCAGAAGGAAGGGACGTGTACACAGACCTCAGCAGGAAGGGGGGTTAGCTTGTCAAATGCCCCGAATACAGCCATGCCCTGTAGAATGCAGCTGAAAGATTGTGGATTGGTCAAGAGGTCTTTAGATATCTTTGTCAGGCTGTGAGCTGTAAACTGAGCAAACCCTAATATGCAATATTCACAGCTACCCATCTGCGACCTTTGTCACTCACCTTCCCTAGCCTATGCCTAGAGGAAAGCCAGTTCAACAACTTGCTGTTGGCTTTATGTTTCTCCTTTCTAGTTCTATAACGAGCAGGATGTTGTCCAACTCCCGCTCTGGTTTGGATGTGGCCATTATTGCAGGGATGTCGGTGTTGCCCGAATGTCCCAGGATATGAAAGAATCTCTTACCCTAAGAAAAGAAAGAGCAGATGGGGTCACTGCTCCAGATAGCCCCAAAGTGTCCATGAGAAGGACTATGCCCATAAAGGCATCAAAGACAGTGAAGGGGGATCCATGCGGGCATAGAATGAATCCTAATACCTTAGGGGCACTGACTGTTACAGTGGGACTGCCCCTTTAAGTAGCTGTGAACCTCTTCAGCCATTCTCCCTGCTGGGGTGAATGCATGGGAGACAGGACAGCTCCTGGTTGGATGTAGGAGAGCATTATGACCAAGGTTCTCTCTCTCTCTGCCTGGCTGTGGGGCCTTGTGAATAGGAATACGTTTGTCCGTTTTTTCTATTGTAAAGGCTCTTGCCTCTGCAGAATCATGCTTGGATCTAAATCAAACCCATTACAGGTTAGGCACATAGGCTTCAAACTGGGGAAATGAGAGCTGCATAGGCTTTCTGCTGAAATGGGCCTGGATTTAGTATGAACCCATTTTTACAAGGCAAGGAGCCTCAGCTTGTCCTGCACAGAACTAAGGAGCAGAATGTTCCTAGATAAAGCAAGGCCATTTGCTCCTTTCCCACAACAAACTAAAGGGGTCTTTGTTCAAAACCCTTTTCTGCACTGAACAGTGTTCTGAGGCCAAGTGGATAAAGAGAAGAGGTGCTTTGGGGGCAGTCGGCAGAGGCTTTTGGAAGAAGTCGGAGAGAAAATTCCTAGAAGACAACAGACCAATAGAACGGGAGGTTCAATGTAACAGAGCTAAATCCAGCCACTAGACTAGGCAGTATGTAGCTGACAAAGCAGACTCAGGGTGAAGGCCCAGGCTGAAAGTTCAGTGCTCCTCTCAGACCTTGTTCAGCAAAGCCAAGGACTGACAGCTCCATAGTAAGAGGCAGAATATAATAACATACGTAAGAGCGGCCATACTGGGTCAGACCAAAGGTCCATCTAGCTCAATATCCTGTCTGCCAACAGTGGCCAATGCCAGGTGCCCCAGAGGGAATGAACAGAACAGGGAATCATCACGTGATCCATCCCCTGTCGCCCATTCCCAGCTTCTAGCAAGCAGAATCACCCCCTACATCAGAGAAAGGCATCTCTACACCTTCAGAGGTTTATTTAGGCCATTGGCTACAGCTGAATCCAGGGACCAAAACCAGATGGGGAAAACTGTGTGTCTAGTGCCTGGGACAAACCTGTGGGGAAAGCATCGAGTCAAGACAGATTTAAGAAGTGGAGAATCAATTCCTGCTCTGTGACTCCAGCTAAGTATCTCACACCTGGACAGAGACTAAAATATTATTCCACACTCCTTAAGTATTAGAAGCCTCGTTGGAGGAATAGATAAGAAATCTCACCATGCTATCCCGCTAAAAATCCTTTCATTTACTCAAATTCTAAAGCTGTAATCTGAAAGCCCCCTGCAGGAGATGAGCTGCATTTTATGATTTAATCCTGATATTGAAAATAATGACTTCCAGAATAACTGAAGTTTTAACATCCTGCTTAAGCAATGCTCAAAGAACCTTTGGCCTAAACTGAGCCTGTGATTTCTGTAACCGACAGTGGATGCTGCTAACGGAATAAAGTGGGAAATGCTTCAGAACTTGCATCTTGCTTGGGTTTGCAGGTTAATGTGTAAACTACAGAAGTGCTTTGTCTTGTGACAGCACCTGCTTTGCCTCTAATAGGAGACAATCAACGGTGAATTTAATTTTTTCATGGGCAAGGTCCGAGTCTTCTGTCTTGAACTAATTCATTTGGGGGGAAGATTTTCAAAGACATATGAGACACTTAGGCCTCTTTTTGAAAAATCAATGGGAAATCTCTCTGTCCCCAAACCAGACTCTTGGTAAAACTTTTCAAATGTTATCTTTGTTTAAATTGGGTCCTAAGTCACGAATAGAGCCCCGACCATGAACATGTGATGCGTCTTTACCCTTCATGACGCTGAACTGAAAGAAATAGAGACATCATGAGTCCAGCAGTTTTCGGACACTAGGTACAAAGGTCACTCAACTCCTATGCAATATTTCCCTGCTCCACTAACTAAGCGTCTAGTATTTTATAAAGCATCATGAGGGTCATTTTATAAACATACACTTGTGCCCTAGAGAAGGGGTATTCAAAAAAAGAATGGGCAGGCAGAGATGGAGTTCGAAGTGTCCAAGAGGAGACTGGAGGGGGACAGCGAATTGAATGCAGTGGGGCTCTTTAAGTTGAGATCTGCTTAAGATGTGAATTTTGGATCCAGGCTGGCTTCCAAATCTGAACTTCTCCAGAAAGATGGGTGGAGGGGTGTTCATGTTTGATTCTTCACTTTAGACCGCCATACATACTTAGAAAGAAGCCATAGCCATGAAATCCAGAGCCAGGTCTGGATCCAGATCAGAATCAGGACTGGGCTTCCGTCTGATGTTCTGGTTCAAGCTGAGGGGTCTGGAGCAGGAGAGCTCCTTGGGATAAGGAGGAAGGATGGCCTAGTGGATAAGGCACTCAGGATACCAGGGCTTAATTCCTGGCACTGCCTCTCACATCCTGTGTGACTTTGGGCAACTGACTTCAGCTGCCCTGTGCCTCAGTTTCCCCTCTGTAAAAGGGGAATGATACTTCCCTCCCTCAGAGGAGTGCTAGAGATTGTGAGGTGCTCAAGTATGACAGTGTTGAGGGTTATATAAGCACCCAGACAGGGAAGGCCATTCCAGGCACAAAGTGCAGCATGAATATACACAAAGACCAGTATAGTTAAAACAATACAACTTGTGTGCAGTCAAGTTCCGACAGCCGAATTCTGCCTTGATCTATATTTCTCTCAAGCCTCCCTCAAATGAAGGGCATAAACTGATGTGGAATTTGGCACCTTTACAACAATCTACTAGAAGAACAACCATACAGTCTGTGATGTGTCCCCGCATCATGAGTAACCAGAGATATTAGTGATTGTTCTGAAAACAAAAGCAAAATTCACCCTTGCTGTCATTCCCCTGCAAATTTTTCATTATCTTCAGTAATTCTGCAAATGCAGTCACAAGTCAGCACCCAGAGTCCAGATGAACTTGAAGAAAAAGTTCACACCCAGATTTGAATTTCGTGGTTACAGGCCCATTCTGGGATGCATAAACAGGAGAATTTTGAGCAGACATAGAGATATTTTTTTTATCTCTGTGTATGGCAATGGTGCGACCGCTCCTGGGATCCTGTATCCAGTTCTGGTGCCCACAATTTAAGGAGGATGGTGGTAAATTGGAGAGGGGTCAGTGAAGAGGCATGAGAATGATTAAAGGATTAGAAAACCTGCCTTACGGTGATGGAGTCAATGAGCTTAGCTTAACAAAGAGAAGGTTAAGAGGTAACGTGATTACAGGCTACAAATACCTACATGGGGAATAAATATTTAACAATGGGCTCTTCAATCTAGCAGAAAAGGGTATAAAATGAGTCAATGGCTGGAAGTTGAAGCTAGACAATTCAGGCTGAAAATAAGGCCTAATTATTGAACAGTGAGGGTAATTAACCATTGGAACAATTTACCAAGGGTCGTGGTGGATTCTCCATCACGGACAATTTATAACTCAAGATTGGATATTTTTCTAAGAGATCTGCTCTAGGAATTAATTGGGCAAAGTTCTATGGCCTCTGTAATGCAGGAGGTCAGACTAGCTGATCACAATGGTCCCTTCTGGCCTTGGTATCTGAATCTCTACTTAAAACAAGCCAGGGTTTGAAACTCTCTCTGTTCATCAGGCCCTGTTGGTGACTGTAAGTGTTGAAAATGCACAAGGACACAGCCAGCTCTTAGAAACCACTCATTAGCGTAGATGAGTATCTAGTCTGACCTCCTGCACAGGCCATAGGACTTCCGTGTGTTAATCCTGCTTCAGGTTCAGAGCTGGGCTTGAAATAGAAAAATATCCGCTCTTGATTTAAACATTTCCAGTGCTGGAGGATCCGTCGCAACCCTTGGTAAGTTGCTTCAGTTATTATTATTTATTGGTATTCCTGTAGCACCTAGAACAAAAAAGACAGTCTCTCTCCAATGAGCTTACAATGTAAGTAGGAAATAAGAGACAACAAATAGATACAGACAGAGGAGGGGAAACAAGGTAAAAATGAGACGATATTGGTCAGCATGACAGGCAGCTGTCTTAGCACATCAGTGACCTGACAGTTGTCAAGTTTTTTGTAGGCATCGCAGCAAAGGTGAGTTTTAGGGAGGGATTTGAAGAAGTAGGAGGAGTTAGTTTTGCAGATGTTTATGGGGAGCTCCTCCCAAGTGCGAGGAGCAGCACGCGAGAAAGCACAAAGGGAAGGAAGGGTTTGGAAATGTAACAAGCGGGGCGATTGGAGATGGGAGATTATCTCTTGTCACTGAATCAGAGATGAAAGGAAGGGTGGGGGTAAGCCCAGAACGGCCTTGAAAATGAAGACAAATAGCTTATGTCTGATGTGGTAGAAGGCCAGTGGAGGGATGCAGAGGAGTTACACAATCAAATCTAGGGAAATGATGTTTGCAGATAGCCAATGGTTAATCGCCTTCATTTTGAAAATGTACATCTTATTTCAGGGCTGAATTTCTCTGGTTTCAACATCCAGCCATTGGTTGTTAGATGTTTGTCTGCTGGGTTCAATTTCTGTTCTCCATGTAGGTCCTTCTAGACTGCTTGAGTCATCCCTTCACCTTCCTCTTTGCTAAGTAGATTGAGAGACTTGAGTCTTTCATCATAAGGCCTGGTTTCCAATCAGTCTTGCGGCTTTTCTCTGAATCATCTCCAGTTTTTCCAACATCCTTCTTGAAGCGTGGACACCAGAATTCAACACAGTCTTGCAGGCGTGGTCACGCCAGCACCAAATACAGAGGTAGGAGAACCTCTCAACGCCTACTTGAAATGCCCCTGTTTATGCATCCCAGGATCACATTAGCCCTTTTGGCTGCAGTGTCACACTAGAGGCAGCTCATGTTCACAGCTGAGGATCCACTATGGCCCCCAGGTCTTTTTCAGAGTCAGTGTGTCCAGGATAAAGCCCCTGGCTTCAGGGCCGGCTCCAGGCACCAAGCACCCAAGCTGGTGCTTGGGGCGGCACCTGGAGGGGGGCGGCGGCGCGGCGCTCTGGCCGCCGGGGGGGGGAGAGCCGAGCCCCAGCCGGGGCTCGCCGCCCTCCCCCCAGGGCTCCGGCCGCCCTGCC
>NW_020664461.1:709448-762159 GCF_002925995.2 Terrapene triunguis | reverse complement strand
GGCCGGAGGCTTTTTCGCCTGGGGCGGCGAAAAAGCCAGAGCCGGCCCTGCCTGGCTTATCAGTAAGGCCTGCATTTTTTATTCCTAGGTGTATGTCTTACATTTGGTCCTTATTGGTTTGATTTGTTATATTGTTTGATCTGCTAATAAAATTACAACATGAGTCAGAATAGTCATTATAAAAAACCACATTGGAATCACTTCAACCAGCTATTGCCTGCCCCCATCTCTGGGGTGGAGCACAGCGGTGGTTTAACAGCACACAGCAGCAATGACACTACACAACCGTCTGCCTAAAAATGTGAAAGAATATGTATCTCATCACAACATGCAGAGGACATTTTCAATAGGCAGATGAGATTTGCCAAACTGGAACTGATCGAAGACACTCAGATTAATCCCCGACTCCTGAGAAAAAATGCCATAAAAGAACAAATTGGTCGGAATCTGTTTGTCTCAGCAAATTAGTGAGTCCAGGGTCCCTGACATTATTGCTGGGGCACTGGTTCAGCTCTGACTCAGAAAGGAGGAGGAAAAGTACCCAGTCCACCACCAGGATTGTAACTGGAGGTTTAAAATAGGTTTAAATACATTTGCCTTCCCTGAAAATATTCCAGATTTGTGTTGCTATATAATATGTAACACTAGGTGGCAGCAGAGAGATTCAGATATACTGAAAAAGAGTCCTCTTGTCAGTGAATTCATATAGCAATATTGGGCTAATATCGCATAGTTCTATAATTATTCATTTGAATTTTTAAATCAATTCATTTTGGCCTTCTTCATACCCTGTGCTTGCTTATGTTGTCGGAGTCTTTGTGTGACTGCATTTCAACAGCGTAAATCCTCATGCAAATCAAAATGTCAACTCAGCTATCCCAATGTTCACGGAGCATGCGTTTAAACCTCACTCTTTCTCTCTGAACAGTCATATGAAAAACCCCATTAAAGAGTTACCCCATGTCCAGTCGAGGGAGAGAAACAATGCATATGGTTTATGCGCCGATCTGGGACTACGGTAGATCACAGCTCAAATACAAGCAATAAAAGTGTCGTGGGGAAATGTGGTATCATTTTGAACAGCGAATCAATCTGAGACATTTGTGATCTGTTTGTGGCGATGAAGAGCAACATTCGTTCCTGTGTGATGAGCCAGCACAATGCCTTATTTAACTTATTTCTTATTTGCATTTCAGTTGACCCTACGAGCCCTGGGCATGGATCAGAACCCCATTGTGCTAGGTGCTGTACAAACACAGAACTAAAACACAGGCCCTGCCCCAGAGATCTTACAATCTAAGTATAAGACGAGAGAACAGATGGAGGAGGACAGACTGGGGAGCAAAAGGAAACAATGAGACAATATTTATTAGCTTGGTAAGTGGTGATCTCAGTAGACACTTAAGGCCCATTTAAGCCCTCTGCACAGAGGTAAAGTTCGCCCTCTGGGAAGAGAACGAGAGGTGAAATTCATGGGATAAATTATTTATTACAAATCATTCACTCGGCTCAACTATTGAGTCGCCTCCCCTAGGGTGACCAGAGCTGATTGACCAAATGTTGAATTGCCACGAAAACCTTTGGATCCTCTTGGATTGTTTTCGAAAGCCAATTTGCTGGGTGAATTCAGTTACGCAGGAGCAGTGAGCCCTGGAGACTGACGCCCTCGGCTCAGCCACAGGACAGGTCGGGGGAGGGGTAAAGTTTCCTCAGCTCGGACTCAGAAAATAAACCCTCCACAGGCTTGTCCTCACCACAAAGTTACCACGAAGCTCTGGTGTTCCCATCATCTTGACCTTTGCCCAGACACAAAACCCCAGGCGAGGTGGCCGGGACGACGAGTGGTACAAGGCACACCTCAATTGGACTCACCTCATCAGCTGCTGACATAACTCTCCTTAGTGTGGACACAGGCTAGTGCCGTGACCAGCAGTTGAAGGCTGCCAGTGGCTTCCCACAATTCCCCCAGGGCCTCCTCCCCAGGTCTGGTCTTGCTATCTACACCTCTTCCCTGCTTCCAGACCAGAAACCACCTACCATTGGCCTATTTTACCTGCAACCCCCCCCACATTCAGATGTAGCCTTCACTCCCATCACTTGATGGCATGGCGAGCTGCCCTTTAGGGGATTGGTCCTGCTTTGAGCAGGGGGTTGGACTAGATGACCTCCTGAGGTCCCTTCCAACCCTGAGATCCTATGATTCTATGATCAAAGAAGACCAGTAACTTACTACTCAGATGCCAACAGGCAGCCTTGGGGTTTGTTACTCCCAACGTGTGCCAGCTCATTCAGTCTGGAGGTGAGAGGTGCTGTATCCCTCGCCAATTCCCTGACCAGCTCTCACGATGTCTGGTGTTTTTCCTGGAAGCCCCAACTTCTGGAGTCAGGTGCTTAACTGAGAACCTCAGCTAAGCTTCTAGGCTTCATGGTTGTGGAGAAAGGCTTGAAAACACAACCCCGAAAGAGTCAGAAAGCAGAAGGCGCATAAAGGGAGCCCCCCACGGAGTAGTTCTGAAAAAAATCTCATGGATTTTAAGTCTCTCGTGATTTTAGAACTTGTGGAGTTGGGGTACTGGCCGTGATCCTGAGCCCATTGAAGTCAATAGCAAAAGTCCCATCTACCGGGCACTATAGCAAGGTTCTCAATGTGCTTTGCAGTGACTGATTCATTAAACCTTAGAGCATCCCAAGGAGAGATTGGTACTGGAAGTATAATACCGATTGCACGTCAGGGAAACTGAGGCACAGAGCGGTTAATGATTTGACAAGGGCACACAGCTTGTGCTTCAGAGGGAGAGCGGGGAAGGAAACCCAAAAGACAATATTTCCAGTCCTTTGGTCTACTACTTAGCACTTACCATGTTCAAATCGCTGCTAGACCATTGTCACCTTCACTACACTCTGGTGTAGATAGGTAGAGTATTATTTGTTATCTTCATTGTACACGTGAGGGAAACTGAGGCACGTAGCTGGGCAATAATATATGGAGATATACCTATCTCATAGAACTGGAAGGGACCTTGAAAGGTCATCGGGTCCAGCCCCCTGCCTTCACTAGGAGGACCAAGTACTGATTTTGCCCCAGATTCCTAAGTGGCCCCCCTTGAGGATTGAACTCATAACCCTGGGTTTAGTAGGCCAATGCTCAAGCCACTGAGCTATCCCTCCCCCAAACAAGAATGACTTGTTCAATGCCACACTGTGCTAAGCTGGGGCTTTACTAGTCAGGAGTGCCTGATTCTCAGCCCACTGCTCCTTCCACTAGGTCACAAAGCCAATACATTGTTCTTATTCCAAGTATAAAGTTCTAACTGCAAAACGACGTCTGAGTCCCTTTCCTTCTATCTATTCAGAGTCTTTTGGCCATTTCTGAGCTATCTATGCCTTAGTATTTCAGCGGCACACATGCAATGTATGCCTTTTTTAATTATTTTTTTGGTAGCGGATGGGGGGGGCAGAATCTGCCTTTTAAGAGTCAAGTGTGGATTCTGATCTCTCTGACCCCAGCGTCAATCTGGAGTAGCTCCCCTAAAGTCCGGGAGGTTACGCTGGATCTTAGAGATTAGAATCTGGCCCTTTTTCTCCCTCTGCAGCCTGCAAAGCAAAGGAAGGTATTTTCATGAGACTTTTGCAGTTTATTACCTATTCGTCCCCTTTGGTGTGAGACTCTTTTCTGTCTCCTCTGCCCTTTTGCACCATCCGAGAGTCCGCCTCACAGTGAGTCAGCTGTGCTGATAACATGGAAACGGTTTTCCTGATGGACTGCAAGACTCCAGCTCAGTGGGCTACCCGCAAGCCTCCCTCTCATCTTGGTTTCTTTTCATTTTACCCAACTCTCACAGCAGGGTGGATGGAATTAGATAAGGAGGGGTGGATTTTCAAAGGGCTAAATGATGAGAGGCAGGGGCAGCTGAACCAGTTACTGGAGGCCTTTGAAAATATATTACTGGGTAACTGCTTTGAAAATATTCTACCCCAAGGCGTCTGCTCTGCTGTCCCCTATGGGACATGCAGCAGGGACTGTTGGGTAATTGGCATGAAGCACATTTTCTTCACGCGGTAAATGGCAGAGCTGGTTGGCTCCTGCAGAAACAGCATTTTGCCAACATTCGGGTCTTTGATTTAACCATTTCGCTGCTTGTTCTGCTTTGCTCGTGGGGGACGTTCACACCCACGGGTTTGTGATCACATGACTGTTTGAGAGACAGGCTGGTCTTCACATTAACATCTACCTTCCCCCAAAACCAAGGGTGTTCGTTCATGATCAATGGAATTCACCCTCCTGCAATCCTTGTTCCCGGGGATAAGGCGTTCCAGTCACCCAGTCAGGGTGCAGAAATAATACCACATGACATAGATGACCAATCACACATTGCGAACAGCAAACGATCAAAGTTGTCAGCTTGAGAGCAGTTTACTGGCTTGGTCCAAATGGTTTTGTGGATAGTCACGAAGAAGAAACATTCACCCAGGTCAGGCTCAGTTTGTGATTAATTCACGAGCCGGTTGAGATGCATGTTTCACCTCCAGGTAGAGGAATTGACAGTTGCAATTCTCTGGCCTGTGTTTTGCAGAAGATTAGAGCAGATGTCCTAATGGTCCCTTCTGGCCTTTAACTTTCTATATCTGGATCTGAGTTCCTCAGCGATCATCTCACTCCATCTCTGATTCCTACAAAAGGCATAAACACACCTCTAAGATGACTCGCTGTCACAGCTTTCGACCTCATAGCGAGGGGCTAACGTCCAACGGCACAGTGATGGCCTGGGATGATTTTAATGGCAAGAATCAGGAAGAGTCTCCAATCTATAGCCTCACGTAGAAGCACCATCTGGAACTACAGTGCCCCAACATCACCCTGGGTTTTTCTTTGAGGCTGCCCAGCCAAATACTGACCCAGCCTGAGCTGGCGAGTGTGTTTATATCTCACAGTGACTCAGTGGCATATCGTGATAATTTGCAGGGTTTATTCAGAAAGGACCCAGGCTGAGGGACCTCTGGAGACGAGACAGACACCTTCCTTAACAGGCAGGTTCAAGAAATTGACAGGGATCCTTTGTGCGGAAAGGAAGTGAAGTATGCTCCCCTGCTTGGGAACAGGGCATCTAGACTCCAGTCAATGGTTAGCAGAGAGGAGGTTACCACTCTTTCTGAGCACGGGTAATTTAAACAGAGGCCTGCCGTCACTCGCAGAGATTGCCAGCTGTGTCCCGCTGGAACAAGGGAAGAATAATGGGCCAGATCCTCAGCTGAAAATCTGGCTCCATAAAAGGACTCTGTGGTTTGGGTTGATCTGGGTACCTACAGATATGGGGAAATTCTTGCTGTGAAAGGCCCCTCTGCCATCATTTATTTAGGGTTGTTTTCCCTTCACTCAGCCATCAGCTTCCAACCCAGCCAGCCCCTTTAATAGTCAGGAGCAACAGGTTGGTTTAAAATGTGAAAACTAAGATTAAACGAGAGAACTAAGAATTTCCTCATGGTTCTTTCAACGTGGGGGCTGGGTGTGCAGGGAGGGCATTGCTGTCTAGGGTGTAGAACAGGGGACTAGGAGTCACGGCTCCTGAGTTCTGTTCTTGACTCACCGTGTGAACGCGGGTTCTTTCTGGTGTGTCCATATTATCTAGAGAACAGCCAGCACTTCGCTACCTCGCAGCCATGCTATGGGGCTGAGTGGATGCCTGGTTGTGAAGCGCTTGGAGATCCTCGGATGAAACGCGCTGTGCGCCAGGATCACCGTGTTAATTTTCATTGTTGATTGTTCCTTTCGATGCTGCCATTGCATCTCTCTGTCGATCTCCCCCAGCGTTTGGATTAAAGGCGTTATATTTAGAAATAACAGGTGATAAGGAAAGCCGGTCAGAGAACATTTTGTTGCACAATTTCCATTTGCAATCAACGTCTTGAAAGTTTCCAGCCCGCTCTGGTGAGCAGTGCCAGGAGTTTTCATTATTGCGGAAGAGGCATGAGGTGAATACCATTTTAAAAGCGAATTTACAGCCTTTTCCTGCAGCCAACATGGACCAAACTTGCCTTGACTTGTAGATTTGCCTGCAGCAAGACCAGTGCTTCTTGCACGACATCGAAAAACGCTAATGTCTGGTTCATCGATGGGCTCAATGGAGGGGCAACTGGATGACAGTCTCTGGCCTGGACCATACAGGAGGTCTGATCAGATGACCCAATGGTCCCTTCTTCTAGCCTTAAAACTGTGAGCGTCTGGATGCCTGCGTGCTCACAGGACACTAAACAGCTCTTCATCTCTTTCTGAAACCAACGTTCAACGGCTTCTAGAGGAGAAGAAAACCAGGGTGAGAAGCGGTCAGCAGGGCGAGATAAAGATCTAATCGCTCAAGTGTTCACCCCAAATGACTCCCTTGAATACGATGACATTTCTCTACTTTCCCGGCACTCTCTCTGCATTGCCATGACGACGACGACTGCACAATCAAATGGCAATTTATCAATGGGGTTGGGAGGGGGCTCATGGTGCCATAAATCCAGTTAAAAACACAGATTGAGCCAGCTCCGTTGGCATTAATGAGGTGGCAGCGCGGCACTTAGGGAAACCGGGCTGTGTGTTTAGTACCGAATATTCCCCTCTCTTTTTTTTATTGTTTTTGAACGGCAAACAATGGAGCTAAAAGGTTAGGTATCAGCCCGATAATCGCCAAAGACGTGTCATTATTACATGCCGCACATTTATTATCTCCTGCTCCAGCCGTGTCACTGGCGGCTGGAGGAGGGCAGATAACTGGCTCCTCCATGCAGATGGTTTATTATCAGCATGCTCCAGGAGGAGGTTTAAGACAGTTAGTGATGCTGTTTGCCAGTTAAAGATTAGAGACCCCAGAGAATAATTAACAATCCCAAAACGCAGTTTTCTGCAGGATTCTTATGGTTTCTCTCCCCCCCCCCCCCCCCGCCCCTTTTAATCTATTCATTCTAGCAGGTGTAATAAAGTGATAAGGAGAGGCTCAGGGGATGTTTGTTTGACTGCTGTGGGTATACAAACCAACAATGGATGGGGTTTTACTGCTGGCTTTTCATTGGTTTGAACCGGGACCAAAAACTTTTCAAGCCACTTTGCCACACACACTCCCGCGCTGGCCAGCGCTTGCCCCAGATACCATCCGGCCACGGAGGACATGCCCACCGCCAGGGCATGGGGAGTGTATACCTCTTCCAAACAAGCTGCAGAGCTCACCTCAGGTTGCTCCAGCCATCTGCCAGAATAGCAGCCGCGCATGGAACCCAGGGGCAGTTTGTGGGTTAAAAAACACGTGGCTCCATTTCTGTTCTCTCCCGCCCGCGGTTCGGATCCTGTGATTTTTCCCCCCCGTGGGGAATTCTTGCATGCACATTGTTATTACAAACCAAAATGTCCCCCTTCTATATATGTGCATTTGACTCCCAAACAGCCTCTTGAGAGACAAACCTCATTTCCACCCAGGCCTCAAGGCACAGCAGTTGTATGATCATCCCCCAAGCAACTTCCACACAGTGCAAAGAATATAATGCAGGATACTCCACTCTAGCAGCAGTTAAAAACTAAACAGCAGTGAAACCCCTTCTTCATTTTTACAATGACAGGACTACGGAACCAAAAGTTGCTTACAGAGATCATCGATCTATTTCTTGCAATGATCATTGGAATACAAGGAAATGTTCTGGTCTGATTCTGTAATCTTTGAAAAGCCACGTTCCAAATTTCTTTGGGGGCCAGTTCCTCAGCTGGTATGAACTGGGGTTGTTTCACTGAAGGCCGCAGAGCTGCACCAATTTACATTGGTTGCTAATGCATAAGAGGCAATGGGGCATCACCAGTTTATACCAGCCAAGTACCCAGCCCTTAATACCAAGCAACATTTAAGCTCTTTGGGGCGAGAACCATTTTTCTGGTCTGTTTGTGCAGCGCCTTGCACAGTGAGGTCCTGATCAGTGACTGGGGTTCCTACCCGCAGGGTAAGACAAATAATAATAAAACCAGTGTCACTCCTTTGACTTCACTGGGGTCTCGCCTTATGTACGCTGCTGTCAGAATCAATCCCCATTGGGAGCGTTGCCACAGACACCACAAGGAGTTGGCCCTTAATGGCAGTCTCAAGAGGAAAGCAGAGTCTTTGTGACTGTGGCTGTGATGTGAATATTGCCAACTTCCATATAACCCAAAGGCAAACAGATTGCCGTGTCCATGGGCAGCATGCCAGGCCATCCTTTCATCCAAAAAGGGCAGGCTGGAGGTAGGACCGTGCAAAGGGACGTGAGTGGAAAGGCAGGAATGGTGCGTGACGCTGTTAGATGTTACTGAATGGTGACCAATTTCACATTTCAAATTGGAGCAGCCTGGTGGCTGCTCAAGTTTACACCCTCCACTTACGGGAGTTCTCCCCCGTCAGCCAGCCGGAGACGAAGGGCAGTGGAGATTTGTGCGAGACACGTCCCTTTTAAATCAGCCTCGTGGAACATCCACTTCAGGTCATGCCACCAGGCAGTGTGTGTGTAACTGCGCTTACGCTGCTCAAGGGGACAAACAGCTCACATTCGAACAGGGATAAGGCTTCACACCCACTGCACCGATCCTGCCTCTGCTCTGATGCCCCAAAATCACAGCCCTCTGGCATTGGTGGCCTCCTGCAAGGACTAAAACTGCTGATTTATGCAAACACGCCTGCCTTTCATAGAATCATAGAATCTCAGGGTTGGAAGGGTCCTCAGGAGGTCATCTAGTCCAACCCCCTGCTCAAAGCAGGACCAATTCCCAACGAAATCATCCCAGCCAGGGCTTCGTCAAGCCAGGCCTTAAAAACCTTTCCTGTTACCTCGTCCTCTATCCCATCCCATTTGTCTGCCCATTGTGTCGTGTCATCATCATAGACTGTGATCAATCTGCCTTTGTCCGGACAGTGCCTAGCACACTGGGGTCCTGACTGGGTTCCCTTGGTTGTTGTTATTGTTTTACACAGGTACAGCTGCTGAAGCATGCACGCGTTTACTACATGCCTGTCTACAGATGCTTTCGCCCACACAGTACAGGTGATGGTCAAATAGCCATTAGCCGTGAAGTACAGTAATCAGAACGGTTAGGGATAGAAAAGATGGGCTAGGTTACCTAGCGGATTTACCCCCACCCCCGAGCCCTCACTTAGCCAGTGTAGAATTGTACCTTCCAATACATTCTCCAATTACTGACAGCATTGAAATGACCTTCCCGCTGCAGATAGCAATGCTGTGGTTTTCACATAAGCCCACCGCAACCCTCCGCATTGCAGGAGGAAGAGATGTGCTAGCACTCGGCCGCGTTTCACCCCAGAGGTGGCTGCATTTCAGTGGCACGTGGCAGTGGTTCCAGTACACAGCTTCTGCAGAGCAACTTTCGCATCCTTCGGATGACGGGGGCCAGCCAGCTGTAGGACATCACGATCGTTCGGCTAATTTGAATAAAAATGGTGACCGCAGTTAGAGCAGGAGGTGGGATGCCAGGTCCACAGGGGTTCTCTTGAAGGATCTGTCCTTGCCAAGTCACTCCTAACCTCTCTTCATTTTCGTTTTCCCATCTGTAAGGTGGCAATTCCAGCTGACATCCAAGGCCTGGGGTGGGGGGGAGGGCGTGCTGAGTTTCTAGTTGTTTAACCTTTACAGTGTGCTTTGGGATCCTCCCACAAGTCTCACTATAAACTGTACAGACCATTAATACTGGAGTTGTGACTGTCTGGTCAGGTGTACAGCACCTGTACTGTGACTGCCACTTGGTCTGTAACTTCAAGCCCCCAGGACACTGGCTTGATTCTCTACCAGTTCTGTCTGTGCCTTTGCGGTCACAGCTGTTCCAGTTTAATCTTTTACCTGTAGGGAGCAGCACTGACACTGCTTAAGGGACCTGTATGTCAGGGAGTAGTAGGCACAAATATACCACGGCAGTTTGTTGTTTGCAGTGTAGCCGCGCTGGTCTGATAGTACAGGGACAAGGTGGGTGAGGTAATCGCTTTGATTGGACCAAGTTCTGTTGGTTACAGAGACAAGCTTTCGGGCTTGCACAGAGCTCTTCTGTAGCCTGCAGTTTAGTGACTTTCTCCCCCCTCGCCTGTGGTCCTTAAATAAGTATATTTGAATTTTAAAATGAGTGCTTGGGAAAGGGTCTCCGAAGCCTTTCTCTCATCATTACCGCCCTGGTTAAGAGGCCCTTCTCCCACCGTCCTCCATGCTCATCCCACGGTGAAGATTTCATGGGCTCATGGATCAAATTGTACCCTGGCTGAAACAGTTCTGATTCCTTGGCCCCTTCCATTTTGGTTCCCTGACGCTCCCAAAGCACAGCGCCGGTGAAGATATTAAGAATCTGCTAACCCCCCGCCCCCCATGCTATGTCAGTGTTACCCCATTGAGTTCACACTGGGATAGAACTGGAGTGATGCAATGCTGAATTGGGTCCTAAAAGTGTGATATCTGGACCTCAGCTCTTCTTCAGCATCATGGGACCAGGCATTTACTTTTCATCTCAGTAGGGAATTATGTGACCAGATGAGGGTTAAAGATGTGCCCTGATACTGTGGTGACAGGCACCTTACAAGCATGGGCAGTAATAACGACAAATAACAACACACTCCCCTAATATCTTTATCCAAAGGACGATCAGGAATGACAAGATGTCAACTAGTTCTGTTAACCTCCCCTTCCTGTGTGTGTTAGACCCAGACTGGGAGCAGAAAGGTGGACGTCACATACAAGTGCCGTGCTGGTTGGGCCAACGTGGCTGGGACTGGTGGCACCTGTGGGCCGCACCTCCTTGTTACAGAAGAGGGTGAGAGAGTGGGCTACTTTGCAGAACCTGTGTGGGCCACAGAAGCCCACCCTCGGCTCACACACAAGGATGCCCAGGCTTGTCTGGAGCAGAAGTAGAACACATCCGCTTCTGATCCGTTGCCAGATGTTACTCTCAACTTACCCGCACGGGCTTGTCCCTGTCCAAGCCCGTGCGGTTACAGCGAGCATGGGCTGTGGCTCGTGGTTTGTTTCCGTGTAATTGATGTGGCCTTTGCTAACTCAGCCAAGTAAGTAAGTATAGAACCAGAGGGCTGGAGATAATGCGTTAAAGACCCAGCTCTGCTGGGGGAAGCAGGGCGTGGTAGCAGCAGAAGCGCTAGGAGGGAGCCAGCTAGAATTCCTCCTGGCTGCGGCCGGGCCTCTGACACCCTCTAACTGTGTGCGGCGTGGGCAGTAGGCCAGTTGCTGGGACACAGACGGACCCCATTGGGGACGTGCTGGCATGGAGCAATGGCTCTCAGCTTCCTGGCCACATTCTAGCTGACCCCATTGCAAGGGCAGGAGGACGCTTCCTCGCAGCCTCCCTTGGATCCCACCACTAGACCAGCTAGCGTTCTCCTCTGCCAACACAGGATTGCTCCTTGCAATATAGTACATGGGATCAGAGATGGCAGGGAAAGAAAAGATCTACCAGGTGAAACACCTTAGGTCAGATTATCTTGCACCTGCCCCCTTTAATTCCATCAAGCCATTGCAGAGAACACTGTCAGAGCAAGGGGTCCCCTCAGTGTTATCAGGATCTCTGAGCTGTGGGCCACAGTTCACTGGGTGCTCGGCTTCGGATGGCATCAGTGCCTGGGCGCAGTGAGAAGTGGCCTTCCCAATCATGCTCGTCCTATCCAGTGTTGTCAGCACGGTTTGACGGCCTTATCAGCCAGAGATCAGATATCCTAATTATGCCAATACAACCGAGAACCCGTTCCCTATCAGCCACCGCAGCAAGGTAAACAAGAAATATAACAATGAACCCGTAACACGCATTAGCTGTGTCAGCTAATACCTCATTTTTCTCCCTTCAGGGCTTAAAATCTAATTAAGATTTTCCAACAATAGATTCCCTTTGTTCTTTGTAGGATTGTGCTAAGAAATGTCCGTGAGCCATCTGATCAGTTGCTAATGTGGATGGGTGACTTCCTGTCTTTATCTGTATCACCGTAGCGCCTCGGTTGAGATCAGGGCTCACCGCCCACGACTGTGCTGGGTGCTGTACAGACATACAGTCAGAGACAGTCTCCGTACAGAATAACTTTACAGTCTCAATAGACAAAGAGAAAATGGACACAGAGAAGTGAAGTGACTTGCCCAGGGTCAGACAGCAATTCAGTGGCAGAGCCAGGACTGACGCCTCAGCCTCCTGCTGTCCTATCTGGTGCCTTATCCATATGGCCACACTGCCTCCAAAGCAAGCAGCTAGAAAGCAACTTCACTGGTTTTAAGTCAGGCCATTTTTGCAGTGCCACTGCAACAAGTGACTGAGGCAGGCAAAGTTTCACGAAGGAGCGTGGGGAGAGATGAGGAACATGGAGGAAGATTCCCTGTGTTCTCCAGGCGAAATGTGCTGATGATTACTATCCTACAGAACAGATCTGAGAGCAGTTTCACACACAGGCCGCACCAGGGTCACTCTCCTTTTGTGTGTGGTGGGCTCTCATTGCACATTCCAAATGACACCAGTTTCTGCTTCATTCTGAATCAAACCCACATACTAACGAATGGAGCAATCACTGTTCCACGCTCCCGTAACAGCCCAGCATTTGAAGAGCTCTGCAGAAGCTTGAAAGCTGGTCTCTTTTCACCAGCAGAAGTGGGTCCAATGAAAGCTATGATTCACCCCCAATTTGCCTCTCTAATATCCTAGGACAGGGGTCGGCAACCTTTCAGACGTGGTGTGCCGAGTCTTCATTTATTCACTCTGATTTAAGGTTTCGCATGCCAGTAATACATTTTAACGTTTTTAGGTCTCTTTCTATAAGTCTGTAATACATAACTAAACTGTTGTTGTATGTAAAGTAAATAAGGTTTTTAAAATGTTTAAAAAGCTTCATTTAAAATTAAATTAAAATGCAGAGTCCCCCGGACCGGTGGCCAAGTCCCGGGAAGTGTGAGTGCCACAGAAAATCAGCTCGCGTGCCGCCTTCGGCACACGTGCCATAGGTTGCCTACCCCTGTCCTAGGGCTACCACACTGCAAACAGCACGCGACAGATGCTCGGCTCCTGTGTGCGAAGATGAACCAGTGTTATGGTTACTCATTACAGACATGGTGTTTATAAGTTATTTTGCAACCAAGAAGCAAAAGGAAGAGGACCCCGCCTTCCCCACAACCCCTCCACCCCGCCGCCCATTAACGTGAGCTAAAATGCTTACGCAGTGTAAATGCTAAATGACTAATCCGAGGTACAGTCCATTGAGCAAGGAGATGCCAATGAACTCGGGGATCTGGTTTCTGAAGTCCACCTAGCATTCAGTGCTTAAGCTGCAATCTGTGAGCGTCCATAGGCTAGGAATGCTTGGGGGAGCAGTGCAGACTAGAGGTTAGAGCCAGGGACTGGGAATCAGGAATTCTATTTCTGTTCCTACCACAAACTCATTATGTGACTTTAGGCATGTCACTTAATTTTTGTGCCTCACTCTTGTCACCTGTAAAGTGGGGAGAATACTGACCTGCCTCACTGCAGTACTGTGAGTCTTAAATCTGAAACAGAGAAATTGACAAACTGGGTCAGCCCAGGGTCCATCTAGCTCAGTAGATTGTCTCCGACAGCAGCCAGTTCCAGCTGCATCCAAAGAAAGTGCAATAGACAGTTATGGGATACAAAACTGCCCCCTGGGAAAGTTGCTTTCTGGTGCCCGATAATCAGAAGCTGGCTTAGGTCCTGAGGCAGCAGGGGTTAACTTTTCCAAAACTCTTGGATTTTTAAAAAATCTTTTCTGTTATACTATTACATGCTTTCAGATCTTCGGTGTGGTGTATTGAAAATGGTATTGAAATTGCGAGCTGTCACTTTAAATGCACGGGGGGGGCGCTTCTTGCTCCTGCTTGCAGGCTAGGGGACTCTCTAGAGAAGCTTGCAATCCAGACTTCACAACCGTGAGACTAGAGTAAGGTGGGGCAAGTTGTGCCTCTCTGTTTTGGGGAGTAGCCTGTTTTCTCTCTCTCTGTTTTGGGGAGTAGCCTGTTTTCTCTCTCTCTGTTTTAGGGTTATTGTGTGTTCTGGCTCTGATTTCTAAGAAATAAATCCTGTTATGCTGCAACCTTTCAGCAAGAGTATTTTTATGTTGTTGACTTCTCTCTTTGTATACCATGAACATAACATTCAGATAAAGGCACTTTATATATTGAAGTATTATCAGAAGTAGTACTGTCGTCTTGACACTCGCTAGGCCATGTTTTAATATTTTATTTGGGCTCCTGGATTTCCTGGCCACCACCTACTGAAGACATCAACAGCATCACCTGGGTGAAAACATTTCCTAATTCCAGTAACATTTGGTTCTGGTTTCGATGTAAGGAGACACTATACAGGGAGAGAAAGCAGGAGGAGATTTCAAGTTTCCTACTGTCATAGGCCATAGAGATAACACACACTAAAGGTTTCCCTTTCTGTATTGCTCTTGCTCCTTCACCTATCTTGGCATCAGAGGTGCTGTCAGTGTGGGGAAGAGCCTGTTACCTCTCCACTGCTAGGCTATGCACTTCCTCTAGAATCAGTGAATAACAAAAAATATTTGGTATCTCTATAGCTTTGTTTATCCCTTTACAAACATTCAGTGGAGTCACTCGGGATTAATAATGGTGTAAATGAGACTAGTGCTTGTCCCTTAGTAATTCATTCTGTCAACACCCCCCTAACTTAGGTCTGATCCGTGTTTTACAGATAGGCAAACGGAAGCGCGGAGAGAAAGTGACTGGCCCAAGTCAGCATCAGAGCCATGAGTAGAACCCCAGTGTACTGCCAGCCTAGTCCTTCGCTCTCGCCAGAAAACTCTGCTGTTTAGAAAAGGAGGTGGGCTCTAGAAACACGCTTTGTTCCGTTTCTGACTCAGACTCCAGGTAGATCGAATCTGCTGCTCGCCGAACAAAAACTTCAAATCGCTCTTGAAATACGGTGTGGGGTCATGTCGCTGCTTATGTTCTGCTGAGAGCTGCTCGAATGCTGTGGGAAGTGGGCCCCAACCCCAATTTCAGCATCACAGAGCCCTAGACTGCAAAGCAATTTGGATCTGGCTCTGAACAGCACAGATCTAGCCCCTCTTCACTTAAATAGACACAGGCAAAAGGGAACAGAATTGTATACACCCATCCAGCTCCCCCCCCCCCATAGCTACATGTGCATTAGTGCTCCTATGCTTGTAATTTGATCCAATACAAATGTTTCAAAGCTCGCTTGGCAAATCTGTGCAGCCAGTGGAGCACCCATAAAGTTCTTGCAGGGAAGCCCTGCCTTTTCACACATGCGTATACAGCCCCTAGCGCAATGAGGCCGTGATCTTGACTGAAGCTCTTGGGAACATCTAAGTGATTCAGCAACAACAGAGGGAGTATTGGTGAGGAAGTCAGTTTGATTTGCAAGCACTCTGAAGGTTTCTCCTCTTAAATCAGAGCAAGGGACATCACGATTGGTCTGAGGCGTGAAAGAAATATTTTGAGGCTGGCAGGAGAGAGGCAAAGCCTGTGCAGTTTAAAAAGCTTCTCCAAGCCTAAGCTCAGTGCATTATGGGAGAGGATTTCATGAAGCTAGAGCGGAATGACCATCAACTAGGTGAGGCTAACCCGGCTATAGCCAGCTGTTGTCTCTTCTCTTATAGTTAGATTATCAGTTTGAGGTAGGGACTCGCCTTGTTCTGTTTGTACAGCACTAGCAGCACAATGGGGTCCTGGCTAGGTACCACTATCACTAAACAATTGACTACTCCAAACCAAACCTCCTTTTTCCCCCCCAACCCCAACCCCAGAGCTAGTCAAACCCAGAGCCACCCAAAATTCCCTCTTATAGTCCTTCCTTAATGGCCTAATTCCCTGCAGCTGAGTCCACCTGCATTGAAAGCAGGCACCTGGGTGAGCCATTCTGCTCCAGCAGAGAGAGGTAACCACCTCTCTACCAGGCAGCGGGTGGAGGCTATAAAGGCTTTGCCACTAAAGGATTTTAAGGGCTGATGGCCCAGCCCTGCAAACACTTGCATCCCTAAGAGGGGATACTCCTGGGCTAGGTGTTTGTGTGCGCAGGCTCTTCGGGGGGGAGCGGCTGGCACAGTTGTATTGGCCAAGCATGCTTGGCAGAGGGTGTTCGGAGCCTCTTATCTGCAGCTAATCTCCCCAGAGAGTATCGCAGCTTCAGCAAAACCACCCATGTCTCTCACGTAGGAATGAGAAGCGTTCTGGTTAATTAACAGCCCAGGGGGATGGAGCCATTCTAACCTGCAGCTAGCAAGGGAAGTGTCATTGTCAGGGACCTGATCCAACTCCCACTGGAGTCTATGGGAGTCTTTCCGGTCACCCGGAGGGGAGCTGGATCCAGCCTTAGGAATATTCACATTAGCAACAAGGGAACCAGTTTGGTGTGGTGCAGGGGATAGGGCACTGGACCGGGGCTGAGGAGACCCCATGGCTCTGCTACTGGCTGGCCTTGAACAAGCCATCTGTGCCTCAGTTTCCCCATCTGTAAAATTAGGGTAATGCTATTTAACTCTTTTGTAATGCACTTTAAGATCTATAGCTTTTTCATCTAAGTATTATCGCTCAATAAAACCCCATCTCCCTTCCCCACCTCAGAACCTTCTCTCCGCCAGGTTTCCAGCCAAACAGGCCCTGACGTCTCTTGAGTTTTAAAAAGTTTTGTTACCTTACTTTATTATTCTCTTTCCCTCATCTCTGCACAAGCAATTTCTGGCCCATTCTAGAGTGCAGAGAGCTGCGACAATCAGAACAGAAATAACAGTGAGGTCCATTGTCCTTAAATGCTGGAAAACCCACTGAACTGATGATATGCATCAATATATTATTTCAATATTTTCCCTGTGGAGGGTGGGTCAGGCTGATGGCAACTGCTAGGTGCTGTCCACAACATCGCAAGATGCAGTCCCTGCCCCACAGAGCTTACAGTCTGAATAGACAAGACAGACAAACAGTGGGAGAAAGAATTGAGTGTTATCCCTATTTTATAGATGGGGAACGGAGGCCCAGATCCTCAAAGGTATGTTGAGGGGTTGCAAGCCGGAAGAGGGATATGATAACCGTTTTCAAGTACATAAAAGGTTGTTACAAGGAGGAGGGAGAAAAAATGTCCTCCTTAACCTCTGAGGATAGGAAACAAGAAGCAATGGGCTTCAATTGCAGCAAGGGCGGTTTAGGTTGGACATTAGGAAAAACTTCCTGTCAGAGGAGTTAAGCACTGGAATAAATTGCCTAGGGAGGTTGTGGACTCTCCATCATTGGAGATTTTTAAGAGCAGGTTAGACAAACACCTGTCAGGGATGGTCTAGGTAATACTTACTCCTGCCATGAGTGCAGTGGACTGGACTAGATGACCTCTCGAGATCCCATCCAGTCCTATGGGTTTATGATTTAGGTGCCTAACTCCCACTGGAAGACCTTTGAGGATCTGGGCCTAGTGACTTGACCAAGGTTCCACAAGGATTCTGGGGCAGAGCCAGGAATTGCACCTTGATTTCCTGTGTCTCGATTCAGCACCTTAGCCACAGAAACCATCCTGCTCTCTCTCTTCCATAAATGCTCTGCCTTAGATAGATCGCAATCCTATATTCCTTGCTCACTCAGAACTCCTGCTGAGGCTGGGCTGGGCCTGTAGGCTAGCCAGGAATGTGTGAGAGACACCAGGATGGAAGATCTGATCCTAGCCTTCCTGTGGCAATCCCGGGCTGGCCCTGCCTTCTGCATGTTGCTGGGAATGTCGTCATTTTTCACACCACATGAGGTTCTTTCCTGTTCACAAAATTCTTTTGGGTATCTATGAAGACGCTTTGTGCCTTGCAACTCATTGGGTGCCACCATGACATTAAAGAATAATTCTCTTTATTGTACCAGGAAAATATGTTCACAGGAGGAGATTTCGGATTGGGCAAATTCAACCCAATTGGCTTCTTTGTTCATAAAGAGACATAAAAAGGAAAAGGTGATACCTCACCCCCAAACGGATGCCCAGCTTTGGCGATCAATAAATAACTAGCTCTTGAGGGAATGTGTGTAGAATATTTGAGCTGATTCGGCTATAAAAAAGGCTGTTACACTGCACAGTGATTAACAGAAATGCTATTACGCCAGGACGCAGAAGAAGAGATGTCAGAGGTGACGTTATTTTAGACAAAGAGAAGAAAGGGGCTTCTGTACACGCAGGGCAGCATTGCAATCTTACAGCCTAGCCTGGAGCGGATTGTGATTCTGGGAATAACAGGCTGGTTCCGGCTTCCCTCTTGCTTCATTTGGCAGGGGGGGGATGGAGAGAAATCTGAACCAGACCTTTATTCCCCCTCTGCATTGTTTCAGGTCCTGAGCCATTGGATAGGATGGCCTCTCCCACTCCCTGCACCCCGCCTAGGTTTGGGTGATGCTGGGAGCAATTTTCATCTTCTGGGGCATGGGTGAATCCAGGTGCGATGACTCCCAGCTATAGAGCCGACCACAGCACAGGGATGCCAAGTTAGAATTGGAGAGGGGCGAAAAAGGATGGCATGAAATGGGCGATCCTCGAAGGCGGCTCTTACATTGGAGTAGTGATGACTTTCCCCTCATACTCAACGATATTTTCATAGGCGTGCTGGGTTTCTTTGGACCTGAAATGTTACAGGAAAGCCATCAGTTACTGTTACGTTCACAGCATACATGCAGAGAAGTAAATAAAAACATAAATTGCTGGAAGGTTGCAATGTAACATGACTTCATTGCTTAGAATTCCAAATGATAACACACAAGAACCCAAAACCAGAGAGAGAGAAAACAGGCTGCTCCTAAAACAGACAGGGACAACTCACATCATCTTACTTGAGGCTGGATGGCTGGAGACTGACTGCTGCTAGACTCAGAATGCATGCTTCCCTATACAGCCCCCTAACCCACAAGAAACCCCCCTGAAATTTAAAGTGACAGCCTACAATTTTAACCGAGTTTTCAGTACAGCACATTTACCACGACTGTAAAGGAAGGATTTAGGGTTAGGCTTTTAAGTCAATATTCCTTAGTTTGAATGGAGCTAGAAGAATGGCCCATGCTGTGTTGCAGTGAACTGGCTTGTGCATATGTGAACCATTGTCCTCTACTGGATGGAGTCAAAACTGCTCGACCGTGTGTAACTTTTGCTTTCATGGAAATTGTGAAATGAGTCCATGCTGCAATTTTTCCAGCAGCAGGAGCCAGTGGCTGCTCATAGAGGCCCCTCCCAGAGGGGGGTGGGGAGGTGGCAGCAAGTCCTATCACAGGAAGGGGGCGGGGGGGGGGGTGGCCTGGTGGCCAGTGTCTCGTTCATGGCCAGGGATTCTGGCCACTGCTGCTCATTCCTGTCCGGCCACCAGGGAGAGGGAAGCGGCACTGATTAGGAGCATTGGCCTAGCCCCGCAGAAGCACCCTTAGGACCAGGGGAGACACTGCAGCACCAGCTGGCAAGGAGCAGAGGCATTGTTAACACCAGCCCCCTCCCCCCCATCAACCAGACCGGAAGCAGCAATGGGAGCTTGGGATCCTGTCTGATAGTGAGGCACCACCCTCCCCCCAGCCTGCCCCTAACCCCACTATCTGGGACAGGACTGACAGCTTCCGCCTCCTCGCTGTTGGAAGAATCACAGCAGTTTGGGGAGAGGAAGAGGGGAGACTCGGCAGCCATGCACATCCCATGAAATTCAAACATTTGCCTGGGACACTACTGTGCATTAAAAATAAAAATAAAAAAATCTGTGATTTTTTTCAGGGTCATAACTATGTGTCATAGGGCCTGTACTGCTAACAGCTAATGCTCAAGTAGCAGCTTCTGGATGGTGGAACCCAGAATCAGGGCTTTCATACTAACCAGGGCAAATTCATAGTGAAAATGCCTCAGCTCGGCCTGCACTAATGTTACGCTGCTGCTGCCATCAGTTATGCCTTTTTAGTGGTGGGAATTGCCAAAATGAGTGTACTGAAGGCCCTGATCCTGCAAAGACTTATGCCCCTGCTTTATTTTATGCTTCCTTGGGACTCCTCATAGTGCGGACAGTTATGCAGGTGCATAAGCACTGCAGGATCAGGCCCTATCTTTGCTAATGTCAGCCAGCCCTAGAAAGCCTACACTGGCCAGAAACAAAAGTGAAACTGACCGGTTTCCTTATCCAAGTGGGCTGAAGAACCTGGCAGCATTAAGGGTGAACAAATCAGTGTGATTTTAAAAATCCTCCTTTGTTTTCATAAACTGTTATTAAGGACAAAGGGGAGACTCGTTCTGAGCTTTTAATGTTTGTCACCTCGCAATCTCCCTTGTTTTATGAGGGCAGATTTGGGCCCCTACACACATGTAGAGAGGAAAATGACCAGAGGAAAAATTCTTCCAGTGCAAGCGTAGGGTAGATCCAAGACTGACAAGAGCAGAGGGGAAAAGGAGGGACAATTGTACTGTGGCCCTGAGCTCAGGCCCCCCCAAATCGTTTGTAACTGGGCTGTAATAGGGGTGGTACCAGGGCCCTAAATTTTATCTCAACTGGCCTGCACAGAGCCACCATAAGCAGCCCTGCCCTGTCCCCTCCCCCCCAAGACTCAGCCTCAGAGGTGTCCTGGGGGCAGAGGGCAGGACTAGGGGCAGGTCTGGGCATGAGAGGAGGAGCTGCTTTAATTTACACTGGAGACTATTTTGGTCACCAGAGCCCCGATGCTGAATGGCCTAACGGTGATGTCAAACCATTTCTGCCCCCGTCCTGGCCTAGCACAGAATGGGATCCTCTTCGGATGAACTTGAAAGCTCTTGAATGCCTGGCTCACCTGAAATCAGCTGCTGTGATTGAATACCTCCCCTCGGTCCCGTTGGATATGACAGCCTCTTCCTTCGTGTCTCCTATGGTGACCACCGACTCCATATTTTCCCTAACAAAAGAAGCACATTTGAAAGAATTTAGATAGAACCATGGCAGGACCGTTGGCTGCATTGTATTTGTGCCTCTTTGGCTGACACACAAGTGAGCAACAGACTTTCAGCTCAAACGATTTCACACTCTGTAAAGCTCAGGTATCATTTGAACAATAACCCGAAGTTTTCATATTGCCGAGCAAGCCGTTGAGAGAGAGGAAAGGTGGGTGGGGCAATATCTGTGATTGGAACATGCTTTCGAGCTTCACAGAGCTCTTCCTCAGGTCTGGAGAAGGTAACCAGAGCATCCAAGCTAAACACAAGGTGGGACCGATCGTTAAACACAAGGGGATCATAAGTTGTTGGAGAACTCTCACACTGGACTGTCATAATGTGCCTTCTGGCCTTAACAATCTGTGCGTGAACTCTATTCATAAGGTGATCAGTGAAGTTCTTTGTCCCACCAAGTTGTTTTTTGATTTTCACAGTATTGCCAACTCTCATGATTTTTTCATGAGTCACATGATAATTATTGGCTTCCTTAAAGCCCCAGTTCCTGGAGTCAAGTGGAGATGCGATGACTTCAGCCTTTGTTCTTGGGGAAAAAAGTACTTTTCTAGCCCTCTTGGCTGTGGAAAAAGCTTACAAATATGACCCAAGTGCACCCTAAAGGTCTGCAGCGTGGGGCACGGGTCACTTGCTGGTGGATTCTCTGCACCTTGAAGTCTTTAAACCACGATTTGAGGACTTCAATAGCTCAGACATAGGTCAGGGGTTTGTTACAGGAGTGGGTGGATGAGATTCTGTGGCCTGCGTTGTGCAGGAGGTCAGACTAGAAAATCATAATGGTCCCTTCTGACCTTAAAGTCTATGAGTCTAAAAAGCAGAAGGCAAATAGAAAGAACACCAAATCTATTATTTTTACATCACTTCCTGATTAAGCCAATTTCATGATTTTTGAGGAGCCAGACTTGTGATTTTTGAACATTTGGGGTTCCTTTCGTGCTCCCCTAACAAGCAAACGAGTGAACCTCAAAAGGACCTGAGAGGCGGTTGGCTTAATATACACACACCAGACTATGACTGCTTGTCCAAGCTTCTAATAATAATCATCAGTTGCAGAGGGCCTTTCACCCACAGATCTCAAAGCACTTTACAAAGGAGGTCAGGATCCTTCTCTCTGTCATAGACAAGGGGACAACTGTGGCAGAGAAAGAGGCAAGGTGAGGACTAGAAGCCATATCTCCTGAGTGCTATGCTAAGGTATTAGCCCTCCTTGCCACCATCAGGCAACATGGCCCAGGGGACAGTGTTCTGGATTGGGAGTCAGGAACATCAGCTGGTGTGAACCGATAGCCCCCTGAAGTCAGCGGAGCTCTGATCAGATACACCAGCTGAGACGCCACCCCTGGGCTCTATTCCCAACCCTGAAAGCACTTCACAAACAGTAACTTCTCAGCACCCCTGGGACCTCATCCTTCTTTTCCAGAGGGGGAAACTGAGGCACCGAGCATCACTAAGGCCCAGATCCTCAAAGGTACTTCAGCATCTAACTCGTGACCTTGGCCTGTGTAATTTGCCCCAAAGCACAGAGAGAGTCTGTGATACAGCCAGGAACCGGTCAGCTAAACCAGGGTGAAGATTTCAGGATGAGAGGTTTTCTCACAAGTTGTTTAGTACTTTGTATTTCTCGTCAGGCTGGGACAATAACACCAGGATTGCCTCTCTCATGACATTTCACTTCTTCCTCTGCCAGCTGCAACCCAGAATTGCAAAGATGCTGGAGAATAAAGTGGTTTGATGTGGGAGTCATGATCCCAGATGGCTGCTGGGGATCTCGACAGAGGTAAGTAGAGAATTCTTTCTTCCGGCTTCAAAACTATTCCACAGCAGCTACTTGAGGCAGGGGCATGGAACAGGGGAGGCGAGAGGGCTATGGCCCTCCCACTTTTTACCGGCCATAAAGGCAAGCGATGGGAGGAGGAAGGCAGAGAAGAACGAGCAGGGGCGGGATCTTGGGGGAAGGGGCAGCATGGGGGCGGGGCTTCAGGGGGAAGGGGCAGTGCTTGGGATGGGGACACAGTTTGGGCACCAGTGGCCCCCCCCACTTTTAGGAAGCTTCTGCCGCCCCTGACTCTAGTCACCCTGCGTGACCCTCAAATCCTTCCTAGGGTTAGATGGTTCTTCACCAGCCCCTCGCCTCACGCCCCAGTCCCACTGCCATTCACCCATGCTGTATCCAGCTCAGTTCCTGGGAACTTACACATTCAGCTCTCCTTTGCAGATCAGAGGACTGACCACTGGCTGGTCATTGATCCTCCAGGAAGTGCTGCAGCAGCTGCCACCAGCGAGCATTATGGGACAAGTGATCTTACCCTTGAAGGCACCAGGCTACTTGCTGCAGAGGTGGAGGTGGGACAGTTGGGACGAGAGAGAAGAGAGGGCTCAGGAGGTAGTTTCATGGCCTATCTTTACAAAAGAGAACAAGGAGGACCTGGGGAATTAAAGACCAATCAGCCTCATTTCAATACCTGGTTTGTAAGCACCTGGAGGATAACAGGGTTATAAGGAATAGTCAACACGGATTTGTCAAGAACAAATCATGCCAAACCAACTGAATTTCCTTCTTAGATAGGGTTACTGACCTAATGGACGGGGGGGAGCAATAGATGTGATATACCTTGATTTTAGCATGGCTTTTGACACAGTTCGGCAAGACATTCTCATAAGCAAACTAGGGAAATGTGATCTAGATGAAATTACTAGAAGGTGGGTGCACAACTGGTTGAAAGGCCGTACTCAGAGAGTAGTTATCAATGGTTTGCTGTCAAATTGGGAGGGCGGATCTAGTCGGCCTGTGGGGGTCCAATACTAATCAATATTTTCATTAATGACGTGGATAATGGAGTGGAGAGAATGCTTCTAAAATGTGCAGATGATGCCAAGCTGGGAGGGGTTGGAAGCACTTTGGAGGACAGGTTTAAAATTCAAAATGACCTTGAAAAATTGGAGAATCGGTCTGAATTCAACAAGTTGAAATTCAGTAAAGACAAGTGCAAAGAACTTCACCCAGGAAGGAAAAATCAAGTGCACAACTACAAAATGGGGAATAACTGGCTAGGTGGCAGTGCTGCTGAAAAGGATCTGGGGGTTACAGTGGGTCATAAATTCAACGTGATCCGACAATGGGATGCAGCTGCAAAAAAGGCGAATATGATTCTGGGATGTGTTAACAGGAGTGTCGTACATAAGACACAGGAGGTCATTGTCCTGCTCTACTCAGCACTGGTGAGGCCCCAGCTGGAGTATTGTGTCCAATTCTTGGCACCACGCTTTAGAAAACATGTGCACAAACTGGATCGAGTCCAGAGGAGAGCAACAGAAATGATCAAAGGTTTAAATAACCTGACCTATGCGGAAAGGTTAAAAAAACTGGGCCTGTTTAGTTTTGAGAAAAGATTTGGGGGAATGGGGGACCTGATAACAGTCATGCAATATGTTACAGGCTGTTATAAAAAGGACGGTGATCAATTGTTCTCCATGTCCACTGAAGGCAGGGCAAGAAGTAATGGGCTTAATCAGCAGCAAGGGAGATTTAGGTTAGATCTTGGGGGAAACTCTCTAACTCTAAGGGTAGTTAAGCTTGGGAACAGGCTTCCAAGGGAGGTTGTGGAGTCCCCATCATTGGAAGTTTTTAAAAAGATATTGGCCAAACACCTGTCACAGATGGTCTGGATTTACTGGGTCCTGCCAGAGCGCAGGGGGCTGGACTTGCTAACTTCTCGAGGTCCCTTCCAGCCCTACACGTCTATGACACCATGGCTGATAGACCAGCGATTGATCCAGCGACCTCCAGAGCTAATAAGCACGTGCTCCTACAGCTCGACCTTACTAGGGTGGTAACAGACTCATCGCCTCTGCGGACTGGGTACAGAGGAGGATCTGTAACATACACTTACCAGTAGGTTATACGCTTACTGAATTGTTCACGCGCTTTGTCTATTTTCTGCAGCCAGAATGTTAATAACTACAGCTCAAGAAGTCCCTACTCAGGGACTTTGCCTGAATATAATCACTAAGGGTTGCAGGATTTTGTCCTGTGGGATTTCTGGTGAGTCAGTCATTCTTTAACTGCTCCTTCTGCCTAGGTAGCAAATCCGATATCCCTGCAGTTGGCCCTCCCTGCTGCACAGTGACATCAGTGCCAGGTTTGCAGCATTGGGTGAGACTAATTTGTCAGACCTTTGAATTGTTTTCTGCTGCTAACTGGTTTTTCCAGTCGGTCTCTGAATGGGCTGTTGCAAAATACTTTGCAATGTATTTTTATTTCAACAGTAGAAGAGACTCTGCCTCAGCTGGTGTCTTGGAGTCTGTGTCTGAGAAGGTGTGTGTGTGTGTGTGTGTGTGTCCGTCCATGTCCCAAGCTGATAGTGTCTTGGAGTCTGCGTCTGAGAAGGTGTGTGTGTGTGTGTCCCAAGCTGATGGTGTCTTGGAATCTACATCTGAGAAGGTGTGTTTGTGTCCATGTCCCAAGCTGATGGTATCTTGGAGTCTGCGTCTGAGAAGGTGTGTGTGTGTGTGTGTGTGTGTGTGTGTGTGTGTGTGTGTGTGTGTGTGTGTGTGTGTGTGTGTGTCCCAAGCTGATGGTGTCTTGGAGTCTGCATCTGAGAAGGTGTGTTTGTGTGTGTGTGTCAGTGTCCCAAGCTGATGGTGGCAATTGGACGGGCTGTTCTTGGTCAGCTTATCATACAGGTAGACTTGAGCCAAAGACGTTCAGACCTGGAGCCAGATTCAGCACTGTGTCCTCCCCCAAGGCTCAGGGAGGTTTGGATCTACTGTGCTGGTTCCGGTCCGTTATACGTGCATGTCTCCGATTCCCTTCAGTGCTCGCTGGCGGGTGATGTCTGGGGCTTGCAAAGAAATGTCAAGGCAGAAACAGGCAGGGATTAAGCTGATAACTGCTGCCACAGTGACAGAACCGGGGCTGGAATGCTGCCAGGTTGCTAAGCTTCAACAGCGTCTTTTCTGATGAGAGGCCAAAGTAAAATAAAATGGGCTTCTAGCCTTCCCAACCTTCCTCCCAGCCGGATTCTAGCACTAGACAGGACAACGAGGAGCAATGTTTGAGCCAGAGATACCACCACGCTCCGAGGAAGAGGGGGTCAGATGTGACATGAGCAGTGCTGGCTCCACCACCAAACAGCTGTGCAGCTGGGCCACTTTCCTGACTCTTAGGGTATGTCTACACTACCGGCCGGATCAGTGGGCAGCGATCGAGCCAGGAGGGATCGATTTATCGTGTCTAGTCTAGACATGATAAATCGATCCCCGAGTGCTCTCCCGTCGACTCCTGTATCCAGCTCGGCGAGAGGCGCAGGCGGAGTTGACGGGGGAGCGGCAGCAGTCGACTCACCGCGGTGAAGACACCACAGTAAGTCGATCTAAGTACGTCAACTTCAGCTACGTTATTCACATAGCTGAAGTGGCGTAACTTAGATCAATTCCCTCCACCCCACTCCCAGTGTAGACCAGAGCTTACTAGACACCTTAGCTCAAGGGTAGCCCCTGTTCTGTGTTAAGGAAAGGAGAGCATGCCCAGAAGCTAGGTGGGTATGGGACCTAATCCTTGGCTATCCTAAGACCCGTTTATGCCACTCTGGCAGTGTAAAGGGGATGTAAAGTGCCAGAAATGGCCCCTTGAAAATGCCCCTGCGGGGTAGGGAGTGGATCAGGGATGTGGCCAGGTCACACTGTGCAACAGCTATTTTCTGCCTCTCAGGGCCCATGGGGGCACAGGAAAGCAGAGTCGAAGTTAGAGCAGCCCTGAGGCAGCTCTAGCTTACACTGGAGCTGGACAGACCCCTGCAGGATCCCAACGGTGGTTTAAAGCCAGAGACCTTAATCCCCTCTTTCATAGACTCAGACTTCAAGGTCAAAAGGGACCATCGTGATCATCTAGTCTGACCTCCTGCACGTCACAGGCCACGAAACCACACCCACCCACTCCTGTAATAGACCCCTACCCTCCGGCTAAGTTAGTGAACTCCTCAACTCATGATTTAAAGGCCACAAGTTACAGAGACTCCACCATGTATTCTAATTCACCCAGCAAGTGACCCAGGCCCCATGTTTCAGAGCATGGCGAAACCTCCCAGGTATCTTTCAACTCTGCCCCAAATACAGAAACGAAGTAACTGAGAACCAGGCCCACATTATCTACTGTATTTATCTCTTCATTCAACTTTTCTCCTTCTTCTTCTCTGCCCCTTTTCTACCCCTCTCTGTTTAGCTTTCACTCACCCCGCTCGCTCTCTCTGCTCCCCATTTCACCATAGGTTTTCATTGGAATTTTTCTCTCTACTTCATTTCTCCCCTCCCCCCAGCGTCACGAGCCCAGGACGGTCCTGGCTTGAGTCAAACTTTCAACCCTGGAAACCTTGGGTTTGACATGAGGCCAAGCAAGTTAACCCACCTCGAGGGTGGTGACCTCAGCAGCATTGCACAACCTGTCTATCTGGGGTCTGTGTTTAACACGTTAAATCTTAATATATTAAACCATCCATCAGAAGTACATATATGGCCTCCACCAACGTATTATCTGAGCAACTACCGGTCTTTAATGTCTTCATCCTCACAACACCCCTGGGAGGTAGGGAAGGGCAAGTCTCCCTACTGCAGTGATGGGTTCATGGCCAGCTAGAAGGTGCTTGGGGCGGCTACTCCGGAGAGGGGCGGCAGGTCCAGCTATTCGGCGGCAATTCGGCAGACAGTCCCTCACTCCCGCTCGGAGCGAAGGACATTCCGCCGAATTGCCGCCGCAGATCGCGATGGCGGCTTTTTTTTTTTTTTTTGGCTGCTTGGGGCAGCCAAAACCCTGAAGCTGGCCCTGCCAGGGAGACAAGCCCTGAGGCCCAGATCTCAAAGGTAGTTGGGTATTTAACTCCCACTGAAATCAATGGGAGTTAGGCGTGTAAATACGTTGAGGATCTGGGCCTAACTGACTTGCCCAAGGCCACACAGGAAGTCTGTAGCAGAGCAGAGACTTCAACCCAGACCTCTCAAGTCTTACTGACCATCCTTCCTTTCTGGCCAGATCCCCAAAGTATGTCAATGATCATAACATCACTGATGTCCATGGGCCAGATTTTCAGCAGCTATAATTTTTGGTACCACTGTTTTAAGTCAATCAAACATGGCCCTCTGAGACATCTGGTTAGTCAGTCGTCCTTTTAACTGCCCTGTATCCCTTGGTGGCACCATGTAAGTGGTGAAACATGCGTCATTTCAGCGGACCTTCCCTGATACCAAGAACAGCTGGGCCAAGGCAGCAGCGTCTGTTCTAAATGCCACCCGACTGAAGGGACGGGAGCGATGAACATTTCAATCAGCTCAGGGTCTGGCACTTCAGCTCTTTCGCTTCCTGAGTTTGGAGCTTTAACGTCTCGGTAACAAGGCTTTGGGATTTTAAGGGGCATTTCTGGATTCTGGACGGGACAGGAAGTGAAACTGCCACCACAAGGCTATGGAGTGACACGGTATGACCATCGCCTTGTGCAGTGTTGCCCACGGTCCCTGTAAACTGATACTATTAAGAGGATCAGGAAAGATTCCCTGTTTTTTGTGCAGGGATCACATTGTGCCCCACGCGGATAAAACTCAAAACGCCCTGCGTTTGGAGCTGCTCTAGCGACAGTGAAGCCCCAGTCAAATGGAACGAGGAAAACCCACACTTACTCTTTTTCTTGACACCAATACTTATTGACTGCAAAAGCGATTGCCACCAGGGCTAGGAAGACGGCCACTGCAATAAGCCCCTGCATCCATGGCTGGAGATTTCCCCGGGCTGCGGAGAAAGGGGGGAGACAGACGTTAGAGATATTTTTCGCTTCACCTGTTCTGTTTAGGTTCTTAAACTGCCTCCATTAATACAGACTCTCAGGGCTCCATCCTGCTGATCTTTCTGGTCCCAAGCCAGCCACGCACTAAACCCATGCTGGAATTTAAGCACCTAAGAAAGCCCACTGAAGTCCCTGTAAGCACAAGTTTAAGTACCTTGCAGGACTGAGTCAGCAATTGTGATTGACAGCGTGGGGTAGAGCTGGGGAAATGAACCCAGAGCTCTTGAGTCATAAGCTGGGTCTTGACCTCAAGGCCATCCTACTTTAGTAAGGATACGGAGGGGCTGGTTGGTCGGTGGTCTGAGCCTTGCAGATCCCAACCGGCAAAGAAACCAGATTAAAAATCCACACACACCCCCACAGCCCATCCATCCCCCACCACATCAATACCATCCCATGTCTCATGCAGACTAATGGGGACAGGACGGTCTTTAGCGTTGCACTGTGGGATGGACTTTGGCACTGACCACAGTGTTCCAAAGTAGAAGCCCCTTCCTTTGTCCTCGACAGTTGTCCCAGGGGCCAACCCTTCCCTCGTTTCCACTGGAGAGGGACCCAAACCAAAGCCTTGAGTCCAAATGCCCTCCAGTGTTGGGTAGTTAAAACTCTGGATCTAAGTTTTGCATCTCAGACCCATTTCTAATGTTCTATTTCCCCGTGTACAACTAAAATAAGCTCCACGTATTTGGGAAAAGGACAGTCTTTTCATTATACATTTGTACAGCACCTAGCGCAGAGGTCCCGTGCCCGGGTTAGGGCCTTTAGACATAACCACAGTACAAATAAATAATAGTAGCAATATAGTCCTCATTCAAAATGCCATTTGTTTCAGAGAGAGGAAAACAAGAAAAAAACCGAATATAAAGTCTCCCTGAGAAACAGAGAGAGACAGAGAGAGCACAGGTTGGCTAACTCGGTAACATTCTGCATCTGATGGGAAAAACAAATTGGCAGCTGCCTCACAGCTGCTCCCTGCCTCAGTGGTTCAGGATGCAGCACACACTAAAAACATAACAACATCTCCTTTCAGTTAGGCATCAGTGTACACCACATCTTGTTTCCTTCATATTGTGCCATTACTGCAGATTCAAGATACACTGCAGGTCACATTGTCTATTCTGTTTCTACTTCACATACTGTGCTCCCCCAACCCCACCACCAGAGTACTTGAGCAGCACCCTCACCCACCTTGAGAGGAAGGGTGGCCCAGTGACGAGGTGCTAACCTAAGACTTGTCAGACGTGTGTTTACGCCCTTGTTCTGCTGCTGGCTTCCTATGCAACCTTGGGAAAGTCCCTTACAGTTGGGTTTTTAAAGGTGCCTAAATGCCTTTAAAAATCAGCCCCTTTTTGTTCTGTGCCTGAGTTCCTCATCTGTAAAATGGGGATAACATCACAGCCCTGCCTCATAGTGGTGCTGTGTGAATAAACACGTTGAAGAGTTTGAGGTGGTCAGAAGCTGTCATAATGGGAACCATCTAAGTCCCTTTGATAGATGGCTTACCTGATGTAGCTACAATGATCTCCATTTTACAGATGGAGAAAAGAACCATAGAGAGTCTAAGTGACTTGCCCAAGGCCACAAAGGAAGCCAGTACCAGAGGTATACAGAGCAAGGTACCGAACCCATGTCTCCAGAGTAGCACCTTAACTACTGGACCGTTCCACCTCTCTGCTATTAGGGTCAGAGCAATCCCACAGAGCTATTAGACAAAAACATAACTACTCTTGCTGAAAGGTTGCAACGTAACATGACCTTATTTCTCAGAACTCAAGATAACACACAAGAACCCAAAACCAGAGAGAGAAAAAACAGGCTGCTTCCTAAGGCAGCCAGGTACAGGTCACCCTACTTTGCTTTAAGATGGCTTTTTCCAGACTGGCTCGGAGAACACACTTCCCTACAGGGCCCTCTAGCTTGCGAACAGGCAGTGGTGTCCCTAGCCTCTGCTTGCCAGAAGCTGGGAGTGAGCGCCAGGGGATGGATAACTTGCTGATTACCTGTTCTGTTCATTCCCTCTGGGGCACCTGGCACTGGCCACTGTCAGAAGACAGGATACTGGGCTAGATGGACCCTGGGTCTGACCCAGTAGGGCCATTTTTATGTTCTTATAAACATGAGCAGAACCCCTTTCCCCCTTAAGGTGATAACTTGCAAGTCCAACACAGTCCTCAATACACTATATCTACGGGGCTTTTTCAGAATCAATGTGTAGTCGGCAGGATGGTCTCTCTGGCTGTTGTGTGGATGTGCAGGGAAGGTGGTGCAGAGACCACCCTGTGCAGGGACTAGGGACAATCCAAGTCCCTGGATTTGGGGGAATGCAGGGACTGTACCCTCCATATTTTCCCAAGGATGCACCTCGCCCCAATAGGATGGTGCGGTCTGTGTACCATTCCTATGCACTGAGGTGCTCCTTGATGGCCAATCGCTTGCTGAGCTGCCCTTGGGGAAAATGTGACTCCACATTGCCCACTAAACAAGGCTGTGACTAAACCTGCTCTGTACCTGCACCTTTATTTTCGCAAGCCCACGCTGCTCCACTCAGCCCCTCTTTCCCGAAACGAAAGCCTCCAACCGCCCGCTCACGCTGAGGAGTGCCATGTTTTCCTGACTCCGTAATCCATCACTAATGATTATGATGTTGCAAAGCGGATTATGGTGGGTCCATTAGCATAACAAACCTGGCGAAGGAGGTGCCAGCATGTTCGGCGTGACACTCCGCTAGTTGGCGGCTGCTCATTTGGAGTGTGATCACCTTCCAAGTTTTGGGGGAGGGACGGGGCTGGAGAGGGGCCAGTCGGCAGCAGAGGGAACCAGTTGCAAGCTGGGGCGATGCATTCAGGAGAATGCAGGGAAACAACAAAGACGACAACTCGATAAGTCAGAACAAAAGCGGATGTGGTTCTAATTCTCCCCGCTCCTTTGCCAAGCCGCACAGAGTTTTCCCGAGTCTGCTAAGCCGTAGCGCTACTCTGGGGTGGGGAGCAGGGGAAGGGAGCATTAAAGGCTTCCATGTTAATAGCAAGGATGAACTTGGGGTTAAGTCTGGGGACTCAGGAGATCAGGCTTTAGTTCCTAGCTCTGCAACAGACTCCCTGTGTGTGTCACTTAAGCCTAGATGCTCCAAGTATTCCGGTGCCTAAATCCTATTGAAATCAATGGGGAGTTAGGTAGTAAGAACAGCCTGAGGGCAGGAGATGATGAAGAAGGCAGTGTCTAGATGGGACTCCAGGAGGAATGTAAGAAGGCAGAGGGCAATCCCCCAATGGAGTTTGGCTGGGACAGTCTGAAAAGATTAGACCCCCGGGGCCCACTCATGGTCCCCCTGAAGCCAATGGCAAAACTCCCACTGATTCCAATGGAGCCCAGCTCGGGACCTCCTTGCATCCGTCGGGGCTGAATTAGCACCCTGCGACATCAGTGGAAAGATTCCCTTGGACTGGAATGAGAATGGATTGCGCTAAATACGACTCAACAGTGTAACACTGCTGCAAAAAAAAAAGCAATCATTCTGGGATGTATTAGCAGGAGTGTTGTAAGCAAGACACGAGAAGTCATTCTTCCGCTCTACTCCGCTCTGATTAGGCCTCAGCTGAAGTATTGTGTCCAGTTCTGGGTGCCACATTTCAGGAAAGATGGGGACAAATTGGAGAAAGTCCAGAGAAGAGCAACAAACATGATTAAAAGTCTAGAAAACAGGACCTAGGAGGGAAGATTGAAAAAATTGGGTTTGTTTATAGTCTGGAGAAGAGAAGACTGAGAGGGGACATGATAACAGTCTTCAAGTACATAAAAGGTTGTTACAAGGAGGAGGGAGAAGAATTGTTCTCCTTAACCTCTGAGGATAGGACAAGAAGCAATGGGTTTAAATTCGAGCAAGGGCGGTTTAGGTTGGATATTAGGGAAAACTTCCTGTCAGGGTGGTTGAGCACTGGAATAAATTGCCTAGGGAGGTGGTGGAATCTCCATTATTGGAGATTTTTAAGAGCAGGTTAGACAAACACCTGACAGGGATGGTCTAGATAATACTTAGTCCTGCCATGAGTGCAGGGGACTGGACTAGATGACCTCTCGAGGTCCCTTCCAGTCCTATGATTCTATGAAGGAAAGTGACTGTTTTTAAGCATTGGGAAGCAAACTAAAAATGGCTTCACTCCCGGGAGGAAAGAAGTTTATGTAAAAGGGAAAGACGCAAAGAATGCTGACGGATGGGTCCTGGCCCGGATGAACTTTAACAATGTTTTTCTAGAACTGGGCTGGCTGGTAAAATGTTTACCTTAGATTAGCAGCACAGCCTACGTTTCAACAATGGTCCCTAAAGGGCTCTCTCAGACAATGGTCTCTCTGTTTCTTTTCTAGTCCAGTTCAATAATCAGCGCCTAGGTAGGGACACCGTAAAGTGAGGTCAGCAGTCGCATTAATAACTCCTGTTGACATGTATTTGGGCGAGGAGGCTGGGAACGTCCCTTGGGGGGCTGGGGGGGGGACAGACGACTCTCAGGCTAATCAAGATCCCAGATGATCAGGACTTTGTCTTTCAACAGGAAATTGAAAGGGAAGCTGGTTAGAACAACAGTAAAATCCTACCCTACCTAGCATATAGGCAATGGGCCAAATTCAGGAGTGAAGTGCCTGGCGGTGGTAAGTTACACGTCAGGTGTCAATGGGTATTTACTGGCATCCAACAAGTGCATATAATGAGTGTAACTGATGCCAAATAAATCAAACTGTGGGGCTAGGGTGACCAGACAGCAAATGTGAAAAATCAGGACGGGGGTGGGGAGTAATAAGAGCCTATATAAGAAAAAGGCCCAAAAATCGGGACTGTCCCTATAAAATCGGGACATCTGGTCACCCTATGTGGGGCGTGCCACACAACTACCATCAAACAACTACCATTTGCCTGCCCTTGGTAGCACTCAGCCAAGGGCCCCAGCTGCAAAGCATCCAATCCTACACTGGGTGGTGTTTGAATCCAGGGGGTTGGTTAGATATCTCTTAACTATTTACATACCCCCCATAACCATTATATCTGGGCACTTCACAGTCTTCAGGGTCCTTATCCTCACAGTGCCCCTGTGGGGGAGGGCAGTGCTGTTATCCCCATTGTGCGGAGGGAAACTGAGGCACGGAGAGACTAAGTGACACAGGGATTCTGCAGCAGGGAAGGGAATTGAACCCACATCTCCCAAATCCCTAACCATCCTCCCTCCCCGGCTCAGGGCCCGGCTCTTTTTGTGGTTTTCGCGTACCTGCTCCCCGAAACGGCCAGGTGTGCAGGACCCAGCTCAGTGTTTTCTTGGTCTGGTTTCATTTTGTCCCCGTTCTTTACAGGCTCTGATCACTTGAGAGGGCTGCTGCTCAGAGGAACTTCTCTGCCTGGTGGAGTGTATGTGGAAGTCAAGGCTCATCCTTCCCAGGCCTGCTGTCTGTTCCCACCCTGCTCGTTCTCCCATAAGCCTTTCCTGTGAGCCCAATGCCCCTCCCCAAACCAAAAGTCTCCTTCACCCCCCCGTGATGTCCCACCAAAGTCGTCCGTCTGGCCTCAGACCCTGCTACAGCTGTCTTGTCTTTTCAACTTTGAAAACCTGGTGGAAATGCTTCCGAGGGCTTCAGCCCAGAAGCCCAGCCAGTGGGCCAATTTCTCTTGCCAGCAGATAAGTTTTCCCTCCTGTGCGTCTCATTTATTCTGAAGGCTGTGATAGCCACAGCCTCTCCGAGAAATGAGGCGGTGTAGCACGTGCTTCCAGATCAAGATGGGATTCACTCCAGCGTCACTGGAGGGAATGTGCCAACACGAGCATGCGATAAGGGCGAAAATGCAGAGCCGTAGACAGCAGAAATCAGATACAATCAAGCAAGTGTCACTACTGAGCATTCAGTTGCTGCTGTTTCCTACAGCATCTGAGGCTTCTGTTGCAAGTTATTAGGGGATATGGCTTCTAAGACAGCTTCTAAATTTGCACCGTGAGCCCCTAGCAGGGTTTAAACCCAGCACCTTCAACTCAGACCACTACTACTTCAAGTACCACTGTTAGATCTGTCCTTTTATCCTCTATGCAGCCCCCAGGGCCGGCTTCAGGCACCAGCATTCCAAGCAGGTGCTTGGGGCGGCAATCTGCAAGGGGTGGCCGTCCGTGTGTTTTTGCCGCCCCAAGCAGCGCGCCGAATTGCTGCCGCAGACGGCAGGGGCAGTCCGGGTGCCATTAGGGCGGCACGCGCATTTCTGCGGCCGCGGCAATTCGGCGGCAGCGTCTATGTTCAGCTGCCCACAGCGGCAATTCGGCGGCTTCTGTCTTCCGACTGAAGACAGAAGCTGCCGCTGAATTGCCGCCGCCACGGAAACGCGCGTGCCGCCCTAACGGCACATGGACTGCCCCCGCCGTCCGCGGCGGCAATTCGGTGCGCTGCTTGGCGGCAAAAACAGTAGAGCCGGCCCTGACAGCCCCCTCAGTCTGAGGAAACAGACACTGTAGGAGTGGCCCATGAAAGCTTATGCCCAAATAAATGTGTTAGTCTCCAAGGTGCCACAAGTACTCCTGTTCTTTTTAACTCTAGGAGCACACTCTGTGTGCGCCCAGAATTTGGGAGCAGGCAAAAATCACCCACGGTTGCTTGTTGAAGCCCTGTGATTACGTACACATCTCATCACCTGATCAGCACCCACAGCTGCAATGTGCACATGCAAAAGCAGGGATTTGCCTGGGCAAAACTGCCGGCACAACTGTAAAGGCTGGGTTGAAAAACGTGGCTCCTTGAGTCTGCATTTGAACTTCACCTAGGCAGCCCCCTTGGGAGCTATTTATTGCTTTGCTGATCTTCTTGACAGAAAAAAAAATAAATGCACATCTCGAGCATAAGTAAGCCCTGTCCAACAGCCCTTCCGGCTGTTTGAAAGGGCTTTCCATAAAAAGAGACAGAAGATCAGTTCAAAACTCCAGCCCTGAAACTCTCTCCCAAACGCTGGGAAAGTTTGGCTCCAGATTTCAATCTGGATCCCCCTTTCACAGCTCCGCCTGTAAATGGGGCAAATGAGCCTGTGTGTCAGCTGCTGTGATTCATGGTTTGCCATCTGCTTATGTGTTCAGGTGTGAAATCCCCTCCTTAGCAGGAGGGACACAGTGTCATTAGCGATATTGCACAAGCACAAATAGGTTTCCCGGGTTACAAGATCTCTTGAGTGCATTAATCACCCCTTGCTCCTTAAGGCTTTTAATACCGCACATGATTTGCATGTGGGTGTGTGGCAGGGCTGGGAGAAGCAGGAAAGGACACTGCATGCCTCTGGAGTTGAAACACCTGTGTCCCTGCGGATTTGCTGTAAAACAGGGAGGTGAATCTTTCCGCAGTTCCCACGGTGGTGCTGGGGAGCTCTTGCAAAGAAAGAGCTGTAAACAAAACACAGGGATGGAGCTACACATATATACCCCAGCTCAAGATCTGGCCCAGGAAGTGTGAGCAAAGACCTCACGGTCTAGATCCTCAGCTGGTGTAAATATATGTAGCTCCTTGGACTCCGGTAGGACTCTGACAATTTACTCCAGCCAAGCATCTGGCCCATATAATGACAAAACTAATGTCTCTTTATTAGCAGCTGTAAACGTGCCTTGCATACGCCCGTATATATAAAGCAGAGTCATCTACAACTGGCTATGAACTAGACTCAGTGTTGTCAACTCTCTTGATTGTACCGTGAGTCTTGCCATATTTGGTGTTTTCTTTAAGCCCCAGCTCCTGGAATCCTGTGATTATAGGAGACTCTCTGTTCTTGTTTTAAAAAAAATAGTAAGTTTTTAAGACCTCATGTTTGTGGAGAAAATTATGAAGCGAGTGCAACCCTAAACGCTCAGTAAATAGAAGGCAAATATAAAGACCCTGAAATGTATAATTCTTTTTAAAATCTCATGATTTTTTTTAGCCAAGCTCATGATTATGGGAGGATCTGATTTAGGATTTTTGAATGCCCAGGACTGGCAGAACTGTAAACTTAACAACCAAACAGAACAATCCCAGCAGTACAAGAGGCAAAAGCATCCAGCCCTAACTTAGCACAAGGCTGTAAGCTGAGGACAGTCTGTTCTGTATGCTAAAAGACTGATGGCCAAAAATCACAAAAGAAACGTAAACGCTTGCCTAACTTTCAACAGCAGACTGGTCCCACTGATGCAATGGGATTACTCATGTGTTCAAAGATTTGCTGAAGCAGGATCCAGGAACACAAGAGCAGCCTCATTGATTTTCACAGAGGCATGTAACTAGAGTAGGATTTGGCCCCGTTGCTGGCATTTCCCTATAGGTCGTAAACAAGAGGGCTTAACTCCTTGCCCTCAGTCCCACCCATGGGGTTGGGCAGGTCTAGCTGTGGCAGAGTTTAGTCCTAGGAATGTGTCATCATCCCGAATAATCCTGAAGCCTGGACTGCTTCATTTCCTTCTCTGGTTCCTCCTCAGCTGTCATCTCTGTTGGATTCCTTTTATTGATGTGTTGGTTTTTTCCTGGTTGGTGGGTCAGTATGAGTGGTATTAGATGTGACACAGAGAAGTGATGTTCACATCCAGATCCAGATGAGGCTTAGGCCAGTGTTAGCAAATTTGGGTTCAGATTCAGCCGTGCTGAAATTTGGCAACTTGTTTTCATGACATTTCAGCCCCAAAGACTGAAATTTCATCAATTCATCTCTTCCCAAGAGGTTTCCACTCTCTTGGGCCCGGATCTTGCTCCAAGAGCTGTTGTCACAAGATTTCAGCAGCATCCAAACCTGACCAGGAAAATGGGCCCTCTATGGTTTTGAATCCAGGTGCTGGAGGGTTATCTGAACAGAACATTCATAAGAGCTTGGATTCGGGGCTCCTGTCTGGACCCATCTCCAAGTGTTTTATTTTTTAAAAAGGCCAACCAAATGAAACAGAAATAGCAAAGAACACATCCTCTAACTCACATGTGAGTCCTTGAACATAGCCCAAAATACATCGACTCCTGCAAGCCCCCAAGAGCATACATTGACAGGTATAGGAGCCATCACATATGTATCGGATAGACACAAGTTAGCAAAATTGCATGTAAACTCAACTCACCACAAAAACAGGGTGAGCCTGACCAGCATTGACTGGGATGAGATGTGCCCCTTACCCTATCCAAATTCACACACTACTCCCCTCTCCCCACAAGTGTGCCATGTCCCCTTTCCTTGTCACTTCAGGTTTTCCATATTTCTGCTTTGACTTGTGTAATGGCACATTTAGTTCCCTACATGCCCCAGCATCCTTTGCATCAAAGGAGATGGCGCGAAAGTCAGCGCAGGGCCATGAAGGTACCAGCAGCACATGGACAAGGCAGGGACTGGAGAGCAAGTGGAGACAAGAGGGAAGGGGTGATTGGTGGTTGATGAGTGGCCATTCGAATCCCAGTTTGTCAGGCAGAGTGCCTTAGCACTGTCCCCCTGGACGGGTCTGAGTTGGAACCCCCCCCCCCCAGCCGGTCCCCCTGCACCCGCGCTCCGGCCGCGCTGCAGGGGTTTTTTTGCTTTGCCGTTCTGGCCGCCCCGTGTTTTTTTTGCTTGGGGCAGCCAAAAAGCCAGAGCCGGCCCTGAGCAGGACCAAGTTTCCTGAAGTTTCAAAACACCCCGGTTACCCTGGCACAACTCCACACGGCCACGGATTTTCTTTTGTGTCCTTCCAATTTTTAATTATTTTAATCATTAGCCCTCTGATGCCGATTCTCTTGTCAGCCTTCTGATTACAGGGCCAAATGCTCTAAGCTGGATGCAACCATCGTGCCCACAAAAATGCGCATACACACATTTGCACCTGCAAATTGGGGGGGGGGAAGGGGGGCTGCCAATGCAAATAGCCCTTGCACATGCTGTTACCTGCTTTGCACATATCAATGCCATATGGGCACATTCCCCAGAATCCATCCAATGTGTAAGGGTGCATCTTTCTGGGGTGCTTTGAAAATGTGGCTGTGAGCGTTGGCCATAGCTGAAAAGTCGTACAGGTCCCTAAGTCCAGAAGAACGTCATTAAAATGTCATTAAAACATCATCAACACGCTCTTTGACTTAGTGGTGCAGGATTGGACCCTAATTCAGTCGGATAACTGGGAGGTCCATGGCAGTTAAATTCTGAGAATAAGCAAGTAAGCAAACAAATACATTAGAAACAATAAAGGATGTAGCAACGCAAAGTGTGGTGTGTGTGTGTGCGTGCAGGGCAGGGGTTCAAGAACACTGAAAAGATAAAAGATTAACTTTAATTATTCATTAGAACACTTTATAATACTATTAAATGCCCTGTCGTACTTAATAAAAACAAATGATGTCACAATAGCAGGAGGCCTGTCTGCCATTAAGTCTTTTCTGAAAAGTGGGTGAAGCCATCTATTTGGGGGAGATTTTTTTGGCAAGCATGATCAAAATTGAACAACATGAGAATTAGGGAGATCTCACTGCATGAGCAATGGTTCTCAACCAGGGGTACACACACCCCTGGGGGGTATGCAGAGGTCTTCCAGGGGGTACATCAACTCATCTAGATATTTGCCTAGTTTTACAACAGGCTACATAAAAAGCACTAGCGAAGTCAGTACAAACTAAAATTTCATACAGACAATGACTTGTTTATACTGCTCTATATACCATACACTGAAATGAAAGTACAATATTTATATTCCAGTTGATTTATTTTATAATTATATGGTAAAATGAGAAAGTCGGCAATTTGTCAGTAACATTGTGGCTGTGACACTTTTGTATTTTTATGTCTGATTTTGTAAGCAAGTCGTTTTTAAGTGAGGTGAAACTTGGGGGTACGCAAGACAAATCAGTTTCCTGAAAGGGGTACAGTCGTCTGGAAAGGTTGAGAGCCACTGTCCTAGAGTAACAAAAAAAAAAAAAACCAAGAACAAAAACAAAAAAAAAAAAAAAAAAAAAAAAAGCGTCTCTTTATATCCAATGAGCTATCTCTATGAAAAATCCTAGTGGAGATAAGGCACAGGCAGTTTACCTCAATGAAGTTAAACCCCAGATTGGAGGTGTATAATGTTGTGCTCAGAGAGCTACCACAAGGTAAAAAACTACCTGTGTCTTTCTTGTCTCCACTAGATTTCACAGCAAGACAGCGAACATGCCTTTTTTTTTTTTTGCAGAGAAGACAAAGCTTCAGATGAAACGCTTTGTTTTCAAACTCTCGGCAATTCATTTGTGACACAGACAGAGCATCTCGTAAAGTGCATTGAAGTCCTATCTCCTTCATCTGGTTAAAAAGAAAGTGCCTGTAGTTGCTGCTTAGGTAAAGAGACTAACAAATTTATTAGAGCATAATGCTCTAATAAATTTGTTAGTCTCTAAGGTGCCACAAGTACTCCTGTTCTTTTTGTGGATACAGACTAACACGGCTGCTACTCTGAAACCTTAGGTAAAGAGTAACCCCTTCATGGATCAGCTATTTCACTCCTAACCAGAAACTTTCAAGACTCCCCCAGTTCAACCCCGAAAAGTATGAAATCACACTTACCTTGCTGGCAATTCACTGGCTCCAGAGCCATTAAAAGGCATAGGGCAGCAACCTGGAGAGCCTGCATGACTGCAGAGTAGTTGGTTTTGTTGCTCAGTGCGAAGGGCTCTTTGCTTTGTGAGAGAAACAGTGAGCCCTGCTCCTTCTCAGAAGCTGTTGAGAGAGCTGAATGTGAAATCTGAAGACCCAGAGCACACTTAAGCGCGGCTGCCTCCCTCCCATGGAAATGAGTTTGGTAAATTATCAGTGGCATTAATAAGTGGCTATTTAAATGGAGGAGGTACAGATGGAATTTACATACCTGCTTCCTCTTTGGGCCAGGTGAATAAGTAACGTCTACAGTTGTTTGGGAGTTTGCAGACATGTGGTTTGAATAATTGGCAGTTACCGTAGAGCCTAAAGGAATTTCAGAGGAGACAATGAACCATGTTTGTTTATTTACTTACAGTGGGGATTTGGGGGAAACGATACTAAGATCAACACATTCTTTCTTGAAAGGAGCACCCTGGTGTAGCAGAGTTGCATGATACCAGATAATGCAACAGCACCAAAATCAGAGAATCAAACCAAATGAAAGCCCCCAAAATACAGCATTTGTAAAACTAAGCCTTCAAACTCTGACTGGTAGAAATAGTTGCATGGGTAATAATATACTCTACTGGCTAGTGGGATATGCCATTGCCTTGGGGGGGGGAGGGATAGCTCAGTGGTTTGAGCATTGGCCTGCAAAACCCAGGGTTGTGAGTTCAATCCTTGAGGGGGCCACTTAGGGATCTGGGGCAAAATCAGTACTTGGTCCTGCTAGTGAAGGCAGGGGGCTGGACTCAATGACCTTTCAAGGTCCCTTCTAGTTCTAGGAGATGGGATATCTCCATTAATTTATGGAGGCACATTCTGAGTGCTGTTGGAAGACAAACAATATGTAAAGACAAGGTGAAACTGACTGTAAACAAAACTGAAATTGACCTATCTGGTGTCATTGTCTTGGCTGAGAAAAAGGAAAATAATAAACCCAAAGTAAACAAGCAGCATAAAGTAAATGAGATTCTTTCATTTTCAGTTATCTAAGATGTTATTAATAACATAGGAAAGGAAATGTGTGATTTGAAAGTAGCTGTCTATGAGCCAGATGCATTACTGACAACCCTAATCATTCAAAACTCATGTCACCCCCTCCCCCCAAATCATGAGATCGTCCTAAAACTTGTAAGAGTCTAAAAACAATAAATGTGTGGGTTTTTTACTGGAGCGTTGACATTTTCAACGTTTATGCCCCATAAGGGCTAGAAACTTTCTTTTTTAAAAAGCAAAAGCTGAGATTTTCCTAGAACTTCCTGACTCCAGGAACTGGGGCGTTAAGAAAAACACCAACTATCATGAGGCTCATGATAAAATCACGAGATGTGGCAACACAGCAGATGGTGTCCCCTCAAAACCAAGCCTTCGGAAAGTTTTGTCTGAGTTCGCCACACCCTCAGAAGAGCTAACCTCAATTCCTGACTCTGCCACAGCCTCCCTGGGTGACCTTGGGTGAGTCCCTTCATCTCTTCGTGGCTCAGGTCCCCATCTGCAAAATGGGAATACCAATCTTTTGTTTCTCCCAGCCTTTACCCATCTTGTCCATTTAAACTGCAAACTCTTAAGGCTTACTGTGTGTTTTCAGAGTACCTAGCACAATGAGGCTTACCCCGTTAGCCCTTCTAGCACTACTGTGAGACAAATAATAAAGAATGGTGGAATACTTGGTTAGTGAAGAAGTAAAAATGAAAGTTAGTTTTGACTCTTTTATGAGCTTTACCTCGGTTACTGACCGCATTCAAAACGTATTGCTGGCCTTGGTTTGTTATTTTTAGGCTTGTCAGAATTCAAATTTTTGTAATATATAATTTTGATGGATATCGACTTTGATTTGTAAGCGTTTTTTTAGATTTTTTTAGTGATGTAATTTTCCCAGTTGTGCAAAATTATGGGGCGGGGGGGGAGACACTTATTTAATGACAGTAGATGATGAGATTCAAAAAGTTAAAGTTATATAAACCGTTAAAACACAAATTGTCAGCAGTGCTTGGCAAAATACGCCAAGTGAATATCCTTAAATCAACAAGTCATACCTGTTTTTGCTATTCATTCGCTAGTGTATTTGTAACAAGCCTCATTCTAAAGTCTAACTCACTGGATTTTGACTCTAAGTTCCTAAGTAGCATTTTTATTACTTTGCCTATCTATGCATTTTGATTATCATCGATGGAACTATTTTTCACCCGTTTGGGTGTGTTTGGTGAAATCAACGTTTACTGTCATTTACTGATAAAAATTGAATCCTTCCAACCCTAGTTATTTTCCAGTTTTACTCACCAGTTCACCTCTAAGTAGAATTCACTGTAATAAATGTCCAAAGTGGAGACATTTATCACAAGACCAAAGGCCCTGGAGGAACCAGCAGTATGATATTCCATCCTACTGGCTACATGTAGAAGCTTGTATCTCTGAGATGGCTGGCGTCCGCTTAAGCCACAGGCTATCAAAATATTGATTTGTGAACATTCTATCTCAGTGCTCACGAAAAAGGTCCGATTATCCCCAAGCAATTTTATCCACTTGCATAGGAAAATGGCAAATGTCAGTCAGGGTCAGAGACGAGGTCCATCCAGTCCAGAATCATGTTTCCGACAGTGGCCAGTACCAGATCCTTCAAAGGAAGATAAAAGAGACCCTGCAGCAAGCAGAAGTAGGATAATCTCCTCCCATGACCATCTCATCCTATCCCCTCATATTTAGAGATTGGCTTAAACCTGGATGCACGAGGGTCTATATTCCTACCAAAAGGTTTGTAAGCTATAATATTATAACTGCAATGTTATAATAATTGCACAGCATCAGCTACCATCTCAGAGATGATGATTCACAAATATTCTCCATACCTGACCTGTCTCCTACCAGCCAGTCCTGCAACTTTCTCATACACCATCTGTCACGTACTTCATTCTCCCACCAGCTCAGACTTAACACAGAATCATAGAATCATAGGACTGGAAGGGACCTCGAGAGGTTATCTAGTCCAGCCCCTGCACTCATGGCAGGACTAAGTATTATCTAGACCAGGGGTTCTCAACCTTTTTCTTTCTGAGGCCCCCTACCATGATATAAAATCTCCATGGCCCACCTATGTCACAACAACTGATTTTCTCCATGTAAAAGCCAGGGTCGGTATTAGGGGGTAGCAAACTGTTGTATCAACCAGGCAAGGTACTAACAAACTTCAACAGGACTTTATTTTTAAAGTGGAAACCTCTTTACCAAGCTGCTGCTGCACCCTCTGTAACTCTCACTCTGCCTCCTCAACTCCTCCCCCCTTCTTCCTGTTTCCTATCCTTTCAGACTCCCAACAGCCAGTGCTCCCAGTTCTAATAATACAAGCAACATCTAAACACCACACAAACATGGCAATTGCTTCGGGCCCCAACCCACAAGGAGCCCCATGAAGCTAAACTGCTCATGCTTCAGCTTCAGCCCCAGGTGGTGGGGCTCAGGGCCTCAGGCCTCAGTCCCGTGCGGTGGGGCTTCAGCTTTCTGCCCTGGGCCCCAGTGAGTCTGATGCTGGCCCTGCTTGGCGGACCCCCTGGAACTGCTCGTGGCCCCCCAGGGGGCCCTGGACCACTGGTTGAGAACCACTGATCTAGACCATTCCTGACAGGTGTTTGTCTAACCTGCTCTTAAAAATCTCCAATGATGGAGATTCCACCACCTCCCTAGGCAATTTATTTCAGTGCTTAATCACCCTGACAGAAAGTTTTTCCTAATGTCCAACCTAAACCGCCCTTGCTGCAATTTAAGCCCATTGCTTCTTGTTTCCTATCCTCAGAGGTTAAGAAGAACAATTTTTCTCCCTTCTCCTTGTAACAACCTTTTATGTACTTGAAAACTGTTATGTCCCCTCTCAGTCTTCTCTTTTCCAGACTAAACAAACCCAGGTTTTTCAATCTTCCCTCATAGGTCATATTTTCTAGACTTTTAATCATTTTTGTTGCTCTTCTCTGGACTTTCTCCAATTTGTCCCCATCTTTCCTGAAATATGGCCTCCAGAACTGGACACAATACTCCAGTTGAGACCTAATCAGGTGGAGTAGAGCAGAAGAATTACTTCTCATGTCTTGCTTACAACACTCCTGGATCTCTTTATAAAGAAGATGATCTAGGTCAACCCCAAGCTACTGGTTGCAATTCGATGAGCTATGTTATACAGGAGGTCAGACTACATCAGTCATTCTCTACCTTTTCCATATTGGGTCCTCCTTTCCCACATTAGGGTCCCTCCTAGGGTCCCCCTCACATCTAGCCAGAACCCCCCATTTAGCAATATGGGAAAGATACATGGTCACAATCCCATGATGCCATGTGTGCATGACCCTCAGGATGAGAACCTATTGGAGGATGTTAAAGGCCTCAAATTCTATGAGCCTATGAACCTGGCACATCTTGACTTTTATAGCCATAAAGAAAAAGTGATGTGCGATGGCATGAAAACACAGAGAGGGATTAATGATTTAAATGAATGCACAGCGCTATGACCTGCCTTCCAAAATTACACTTGATTTCTTAGGAATCAGGGATATTTTGTTTCGCAGGATCTGAGTTTGTGGCGGGTGTTAGCTGAGGGGGAACGCTGTGGTAGAATAGAATTCTATTTGCTTCTTAAGACCAAACAGCACTTTATCACCACTGGCTCCTCTGTTTACAAGTGTTTTAGGTAAACATTTGTATGCTTTCCTTGCTTCATAGTCTACCGAACAACGTATCTGCTTATCTCGATGTTTTAATGCATCTGCTCTGCTCTCTGATAGCCATTGGAAAGGTTTGAGGTATTGCTGAGCTCTGGATAGTACTGGTTTGTCAATATATTGACTCTTAGGCACGTCAGATTTCTCATTTTTACCGGGTGCTTTGTTTTTTTAGGATTGCCTTTCCACTGACTTGTAATTGCAGCTTTGTCGGACAACAGATGCGTTTTATAGCGCCGCTTCCTCTAGTATGTAAAAGAACTGCATAGCCCAGTAGATTTTTTTTTTCTGTGTTTTGTGACATTTTGAATAGTTTGCTGTGAAGAAGATTACACAACTCAGGGGACTGGTGATCAAACATGCACCGTTTTGCCTCCAGGTTACTGGCACTGATCCATAAGCCCAGGGCCCAAACCCTGCAATCAGATCCACGCGGACAGATTTGTATCACACGGAGTTGCACTGACTTCAGAGGGATTCTACATCCGCCCATGAGGATCAGATGGCAGGCCAGAGGCCCAGATTGGTAGTGAGCAAAAGCTGTTCCCATCTTCCATGGCCTGTGTGAAATGGATTGAGGGGCTCAGCTGGTCCCCTGTGAACAGGAATCCATGTTACAGAAATATCCACTGACACTGTGCCCCCCGGTTGATCATTCTGCCAAGGAATCATAGAATATCAGGGTTGGAAGGGACCTCAGGAGGTCATCTAGTCCAACCCCCTGCTCAAAGCAGGACCAATCCCCAGACAGATTTTTGTCCCAGATTCCTAAGTGGCTCCCTCAAGGATTGAACTCATAACCCTGGGTTTACTAGGCCAATGCTCAAACCACTGAGCTATCCCTCTCTCCCCCGTAAGGGAAGCTAAGGGATGAATAGTGATATAGACTGAACTCCCCTTTCACCTTTAGAGGGCGTCTCTCCAGGTCAGGACTGAGGCTCATTGGCAGGACATGCCCTGCTGCTGCCCCTCATGCTGTAGCAGTTCAGCAGATAAAGGGCTTATTCCAGAGCCCACTGAAATCAATGGAAAGATTCCCCTTGACTTCAATGGGCTTTGGATCAGACCCAGAGAGAGGATTTTCCATCTCCCTGGCTGTCAGTCTGGCCTCTTTCCCAAGCACCAAGTGTACTTTAAAAAGAATTATAGAGCACTTTAAGCATCTGCATGTATTTGATTCCCTAGCTACAGACTGTTGTTAGCATGCAGAGATCAGGTGGGGCCCAGCCAACATCCATTAAAGTCAGTAGAAAGATTCCCATTGACTTCAGCAGGAGATGGATCACACCCATCTTCCCAGCAATCCTCTGCCTGGCTTAGGTACTTACGTGGCCACTGTCAGCGTAGTATCTGAGCATCTACCCATCATTAATGTATTCATCCCCACAACACCCCTGTAAGAAAGGGCAGTGCTGTTATCCCCATTGTAGAGATGGGAAACTGAGGCACGGAGAAACTAAGTGACTTGCCCAAGGTCACATGGGAACTCAGTAGCAGAGCAGGGAATTGACTCCAGGTCTCCCAAGTCCTTTGCTAGTGCTCTAACCACTGGACCATCCTTTCTCCTCAGCGTTCAACTGGAGAGTGATGGAAAAGCTGGGTATTCTCTGTTCAGTTTAGTTTATGTTACATTGGACATTTTTAAAACCATTTTGTTCCATGGCTCTACGAAGGCGACTTTTAATTTTGCGGCACCTGAGCAGCATTGCAAGTAAGTCTGAGCTCCCTGTCAAGTCAACCTGTGCAACAGCTTCCCAGGGGCCATTGTAAATCCTCCATCACTCACAGTCTTTAAATTAAGACGGGCCTTGCTTTCTAAAAAATGCACGGTAGTTCAACCACAAGCTATTGGGCTCAATGCAAGAATTGCTGGGTGAAAGTCTACCGCCTGCATTTGTCTGGGTAATGAGAACAACCAGAGTTACAGTAGTTCTGGAAGGGATGTAAAGCCTCCTGCTTCAGGGCATAAACCAACCTCTGTCAAGTGATATGAGGAAACTTTCCCTGGGGGGCAGTTTATCCCCTCGCTGTCTATTGTAACTTTCTCGGAAGCAGCCCATGCTGGCCACTGTCAGAGACAGGATCTGGGATGAGGATCCTGGTTTAATCTAGTCTGGCAACTCTTATATTCTGGTGCAGCACATCGGACCAGCTGCTCAGGAAGGTTCCTTCAGTCTTTACAACCTATGGTTCTTTGAGGAAGGTCTTGTGGAGACTTTATTTAAGGTAAGGATGTGAGAGGCGTGATGTACAGCATGTGTTTGTTCAATCAGACCATCCGTGGACAGGAAGTGGAAAATGGCTAAGATAGCAGGAAACGTACCAGAGAAGATGTAATACATCTCAACCGATTAAATCTTGCTTTGCAGTTCGATTTATGATTTCATAATTCTCTCCCATGGCTTCTGATCCAGCAGATAACAGAAATTGCAAGCTGCCACTGGATACAGTTCAGAAATTTGGGGAAATCTTATTTTCTCTGTCATCTTTACATTCATTTGTATATTAAATGTCACAACAGCCGAGAGTGAACTTTTGGTATGCCCACTTTACAGGTGGGAAACTGAGGCACAGATACGGGATGTGACTTCACACAGTGAGTCAATGGTAGACTGGGACCAGAATCCAGGCCTCTCAGGTCCCAAACTAGAGCATGCCAGTCCATTTTGCAACCTCTTAGTGAATTTAGATTATTCATTGTCCATTTGTCAAGTGTTGTGGACAATCAGTCGCTGGAATTTTAAAATTTCCACTGATCTGCCTGAACATTTTTCATCCGACTTTTTTTTGGACGAAAAATGGCTTTTTGACCAAAATTAAATTTTTCACAGAGAATTTTCATTTTGGTTAAAAAAAAAACGAACTATTTTCAATTAAAAGTTTCAAAAGGAAAATCATTTCATTTTGAGGGGCATTTTTAAGGTTTTCATTTTTGGGGTTCTCCCACCCCTTTCTCTCCCAATTTTACTTTTTCTGCCCCAGAAGAGAGGGAAGAGAGGAGTAAAACTAAAAGGGATAGAAATGGGGGGAGGGACACAAAAACCTTTAAATGTATTTTTTTTTCCTAAAAGAAATGTACATTTTGTTTCATTTCATATTTTGTTGTTGAAAAGGTTACAGAAAATTTGCAAACAAAACAAAACTTGTTCATTTATTTTGCAACTTTTCATTACATTACATATTCTGGCCCCCCCACCCCCAGCCCTACCACTGAATTTCTTGACCTCATTCTCTACAGCACTGACTCTCAAGTATTTAAAAATCCCATGGTTCCTCTTCAGAGACAGCCTAGAACTGTATCCTTAACTAGACAAAGGCTTCTGTTTTGTGCAGTGTGCCCATGTGCGTAGAGCAGCGGTTCTCAATCAGGGGTATGTGTACCCCTAGGGGTACACAGAGGTCTTCCAGGGGGTACATTAACTCATCTAGATATTTGCCTAGCTTTACAACAGGCTACGTAAAAAGCACTAGTGAAGTCAGTACAAACTAAAATTTCATACAGACCATGACTTGTTTATACTGCTCGATATATTATACATTGAAATGTAAGTACAATATTTATATTCCAATTGGTTTATTTTATAATTATATGGTAAAAATGAGAAAGTCAGCAAATTTTCAGTAATAATGTGTTGTGACATTTCTGTATTTTTGTCTGATTTTGTAAGCAAATAGTTATTACGTGACAGAGCTGCCCAGAGGATTCAGGGGGCTTGAGGCAAAGCAGGGGGGCTTGTACTCACCGGGCGGTGCTCCGAGTCTGCGGCGGTGGCGGGTCCTTCACTCGCTCCACGTCTTCGGCAGCACTGAAGGGCCCCCCGCCGCCGAAATGCCACCGAAGACCCGGAGCAACTGAAGGGCCCCCTGCCGGCGAAATGCCACCGAAGACTTCTCGGCCAGGGCTCATGGGGCTCCTGTGAGGCCCGGGGCCTGAGGCAAATTGCCCCACTTGCCCCCCCCCGGACGGCCCTGTTACGTGAGGTGAAACTTGAGGGTGCACAAGACAGACCAGACTCCTGAACGGGGCACCGTAGTCCGGAAAGGTAGAGAGCCACTGGCCTAGCGCACAAGTGAGACCTGGGCTTTATTCCCAACTCTGACACAGTCTAATGATCACCCAGCAGCCAAGTTACGTCCCCTTTTGTGACTCAGTTTCCCTCTCTGTAAAATGGGGACAATGACACGGCTGTCCTTTGTAAAAGGCTTTGAGATCTACTGATGAAAACTGCTATATAAGAGCTAGGCATTATTATTGTGGGACTGCCTGGATCTGACAGAGTCTCCGATTTTCGGGGCATTCTGCGTACACAGGGAATAAAAGTGGATGTTTGAAAGAAAATTCTGTTTCTGCCCAGCTGAAATCCTGCCTCCTGGTACAGTTAGACAAACAGGCTCTCACTGGGAGAGATTTGCTTCCCCACAGCACACGCACACACAAAAGAGAGGGAAGAAAGAGGCTCCTCTTGCATTTTGCTTCTCAATTAATGAGCCCCCTGAGTGCTGGTGCTAATTAGACACATTTCTACACAAGAGGCCTTTCTTTTGGAAGCAGGCCTGGAGTCATCCAAGCAGAGGAAAGCTTTGAAAAGAGGGCATGGTTACAGATTGCCTGGATAAACAGCGGCTGGTGGGGGGTGAAGACTATTTGGCAACACACACTAGATGTCAGGACAGAGCAAGTGTTTGTGTTTCCTCTGAATGTTTGTTCATCCCCCTGCAGTTGGAGTCCTGCAAATACCTCCTCTGGGCTACTCAGAATGGAATGAGGATGCCTGTCAGTTGTCCCGGTGCCTAACCTGAAGGATTGCAATGACTAGCAAAGCAGTGGCTAGAACCGGCCAGTCCTCCCCCTGGCAGATCCATAGGGTGGCTATGCCCAGATCTGTGCTGCCTGGGAATGGGAATGGAGTGATGGTGCCCATCAATCACAACAACTCCTAGCCCCAAGAGATTGCACTGCTTAGCAAAGTAGGGCCCAGCGAGAGCCAGTACCCTAATGAGATGCTAGCACAACAGCACTCATGGAGTGCCAGGCCTCTGTAGGGCAGAAAACAGCCCAAATGTTGTGACCTATAAACCCCATGGCTGAAGGGGTGCCCCACCTGCAACCCAGCCCGGGGCTCTGTGTGCCCGGACTCAGAGCTGCTGGGGAGAAACTCAGTGTGCTTCTCCCTGGGTAAAGGGCCAACTAATTGGGCCTTCCCCCTCCTTCTAACGATTACATAGTAGCTTTCCTCTCTGCCCCAGCTCCACTCCTCCCATCCCAGCCACAGTGGGGCTGGCTGAAAAAAGCATGATGGGGGACAGAGGTGGAAGGATCGGCTGGAGAAGGACCTGTTGCATTCCACCCCCTGCTACCGCTACTGTTCTTCTGCCACCACACACCCTCAGGAACTGGCCTGTCCCAAACGATTGAAGCCCCGTAGGCTCAGCCAGTATCCCAAGCGGCTCACCCTGTTATTTTTCTGATGTCTTCTGTAGTAAGATGAGGTCCTGAAACATAAGTCCTTGTATCAGAGGCCTGGTCTGAAGCCTAAAGCCTAAACTAAAGTAGTGGTCAAGACTTTGCTAACATAAAGCAAAGTTAAGCTGTGAGCCAGAGGCAGGCCCTGCTCACAGGAGCTGGCAAGAAGAAGGCTGATGTTGCAAATATACACATACCTAAAAGGTAAGCACTAGTAATATAAACATGTGCCAGGATGGTACCAGAACAGTCTGGTACGAGCACATTCCACATAGATAACAAGGAACAGGCTGGCCCATCCTAAAGACAGGGAATGGATGATAATACTACAGAAGGGATGTGAACAAATTGGAGAGAGTCCAGCAGAGGGCAATGAAAATGATTAGGGGGCTGGGACACATGACTTACAAGGAGAGGCTGAGGGAACTGGGGTTATTTAGTCTGCAGAAGAGAAGAGTGAGGGAGGATTTGATAGCAGCCTTCAACTACCTGAAGGGGGGTTCCAAAGAGGATGGAGCTTGGCCGTTCTCAGTGGTGCCAGATGACAGAACAAGGAGCAATGGTCTCAAGTTGCAGTGGGGGAGGTCTAGGTTGGATATTAGGAAACACTATTTCACTAGGAGGGTGGTGAAGCACTGGAATGGGTTACCTAGGGAGGTGGTGGAATCTCCATCCTTTGAGGTTTTGAAGGTCCAGCTTGACAAAGCCCTGGCTGGGATGATTTAGTTGGTCCTGCTTTGAGCAGGGGGTTGGACTAGATGACCTCCTGAGGTCTCTTCCAACCCTAATATTCTATGATGGCTAGAGTTGTTTTGTTCGAACCAACATGTACAAGGTGAGAGGTGGCACCCTAACATGCAGAGGGGTTGCACCTCTATACGTCGGGAGTGATGTGTAACTCATTTGAACCTGTGTATAAAAGTGTACCCCTGAGGAATTGTCTTGGTCTGGCCTAGGGGGCAGTGGAGAATCCCGCCACGGACTAAGCCGGTCCATTGTCAGGGGGCACATATTCGTAGTATGTCCTGTAGAGTCTGCGGGAAACTACTACTGTGCTTCGTTTAACAATAAACCTGGCCGGGTGCCTTCGTACCTTATCAGAGTCTGTGGTCATTGGGGGTTCTGTCGGGATCTGCTGTGTCAGCGATCTGCAGAGCCGGGGCAGCACACAGAGGGAACACACGCACGCAGCTGACTGTTATCAACATTGGACAGAGCAGAGCACCACACCGGTGATGTCTGACGACACTGGTGACCCCGACCGCTGATCTGGTGAGTCAGCGAGCTGTCTGCTGTAGGAATCACGATCTAACATGACAGAAATTTGTAAGGCTTGGGCAGAAACTGTAGCCTTGAAATGCAGAATATTGCAAACTATAACCGTGGCTGTTAAATAGTTAAGTCATGGGACCTTCTTGTCAACCTCCTCTTGGCCCTGGCCAAACTAGCCATCTACAAAACCAGGGAGAGGAGGTTGGCTGACGGGAGTTCCTGCGGCTGTGGGGCCTATTTCCGCTCCTCAGTCCGTTCACGCATCCGGGCAGAGTTCCTCTGGGCGGCGTCTGCTGTCTCCCTTGATGCCTTCGAGGAGCAGTGGGTGCTGTCCGGGGTTCTCTGCTCGGTGTCCCCGTTAGGTTCCCTAAGTTTAGCCCTTTGACCACACTCCTGTCCCTGTTATTTCATTTGTTGTCCCCCAGAATTACTTGGTTATCCAGGTCCTGTAGATCCTCCCCTTAGGCTGGGGGGAGGTCCTTTGGCACTGGGTGGGCTCCGCCGCCCACTTTCTGGCTACCAATAAGACAACATGCCACAAAATTGGTGGGGCAAGTAACAGAAACAAAGGAAGTGTTAAAAGAATCAGAAGACGCTACAAAGCCCTGGCTTGCTCTCACTCTCCTTGCGGGGCAGCAAGCAGCCCACAGCCAGCCAGCACAGGAACAGAATAAAACATTGACAACAGCTGTAAGAAACCTCCAAAAAAGAGATGTGCCGTCCCCTGTTATAAATATTGTTGGTCAACAGCAGGCTTCAGGTAGCTCCCCTGTGCCTGAAGAATGGGGACAGAAATGGGAAAAGGGGGCCCTAGTAAAATTAAAAGATGAAATGGGGTCCACTGCATTGCAACCACCCAGGGCCGGCCCCAGGCACCAAGCACCCAAGCTGGTGCTTGGGGCGGCACCTGGAGGGGGG
>NW_020664461.1:665369-709048 GCF_002925995.2 Terrapene triunguis | reverse complement strand
GGACAGAAATGGAAAAAGGTGGCCCTAGCAAAATTAAAAGATGAAACTGGGTCCACTGCATTGCAACCACCACCTTATAATAAATGCCAGGTTCAGGTTAAACTTAAACTGAGACCTAGACTGGTGCCTGTCAGAGCGGGACAAGTAAGTGCACAGAAGGAAAGAGTAGCACACAATACTTTCACTGAATTGGTAAATCAGATGAAGGAAAAAATGGAACAGTTCACAGAGCACATTAGGAGACAGGAGCTGCAACTCGATCGCAGGGGAGTGAATAAAAAAGAATTTCAAAGTAAAAAAATGAAATGAAGTGGGTTAACACCTAGAATTGATGCATTAACCCATGGAGTTGCCCCAAAACAGCTAACAGCAGCAAAAAAGGGCACTCCTGCCATCCATTTGGCATGCACACAAAAGCAACATGCACTGGGGGCACAAATTCAGGTTTTACAAGCGCACGTAACTACCCCCAGTCTCCTCTCAGAGCCAGGATAAAACCCTGGGGTGTGGTTCCCAACTGCCTTAACTGACTGATCCACACTCCGCGCTCAGAGCTAAACGTAGAACCTTCTTTCTGAAATATTTTTAATACCAGTTAAGTTTTCCTTCATATCCTTTCTCAGTTTGCTAAACTTGCTGCTGCTGCCTGTACTTTAAAATACCTTCTTGGCTCAGGTCTCCCTACCTTCCTAGGTTGCTCTTCACCCCGCTTCTGCCGCCTCTCCTCACTTCTGCGCTCTCTCTCTCTGTTTTAAAAGGTAAAAGTTATAGTTTTTACAGAAACCTCCAAAAGATTAACCAGAACAGAACAAAACAACAAACAAACAAAGAGAAAATAAGGTAAAAACATTAAGAAAATCCAGTAAATTAATTATTTTAACCCTTCAGGAATGCAACAGCTGGAATTACTCCTAACTTTCTTGAAGATATGGTTGCCATGCAACGGAAATGCAGACTCTGCTTCTAATCCTAACCACTAACTAATATTTGAAACATGGGCTATCCTTATTTCCATATAGCAGAGTTTTAAAATAAAATTAATATAAAGTAATGGAAAATGCCTTAAGTTACTAAATTAATACAACAAATTTTGAAAATAATAGGAATTGTATTCATTTTTATTAAAAGTTTTAAATAACAAAGTAATAACTTGCTTATTTAAATGTTTAACCCTTTTGTTTATTTTGTATTTTTGTTTGCCTTATTTTGTATAGTTATAAATGGAATTCTGGCACCATTTGTTTTTAATGTTAAGTTAGTTCTGTATGTCATGTATGTTGTCCTGTGTTGTGTGTGTCACGTGACTACTTTTTATTATTTTTATTTTATTGCAACAAAAGTCAATTTTATACCCTTTTAAATATATATATTAAATATATATATTTATACCCTTTCAAATGCATGTACATATATTTATAACTGAGACCTGGTTGAACTTTGAAAAAAAATGGTATTAATAATATTATGATGGTTATGTTGGGGTATAACCATCATAATATTATTAATACTATTTTTTTTTCAAAGTTCAACAAGGTCTCAGTTATAAATATATTACATATAGTTCTGCCTCAACAAATAATGCAATCGCAAACAAAAAGAACTCTCTTTTATTAATCACAGTTTTGGTTTTTTATTTTTACTCAAAGAAATAAAAAGGTGGGAAAACCTCAACCTTAAGATTAAGGTAATATTAACAAAATGTCAATTTCTTGTTCGGGCGTTTTATAAACTTGTTTGCACTTTTGAATATAGTTATAAGAATGTCATGACAAAAATGTTTTAAAATAACAATTTATGCATAAAGCTAACCAAACAATTTCAACAGGTTTCCACCTTTTCAACGGGTTTCCACCTTTGTCTCCCAAACACAACCAAGCATCATAAAAGTATACTACCCTCAAAGTATTTGCATAGACCTGTATTTAAAATTCATTTTGGTTTAATTTTTATTTTCTTTTATATTATGTTAAAGGGTCGTAGTGGTTGTTGAAGTTTGTGCTTCTAAACAGTTAACAAAAGTGGAATTGGTATCACAAGCAAATTAAATCTAAAAAGTTTGGTAAAAATTATGTTATTAACTCTTTTGCTAAAACAGAATGTTCAGCAAGGGAAAGCAATACACCTTCTCATAGAAGATTGTGAGTATCTATTTTAGTGGTTAAGCATTTTATTTAGTATAAACTATTAGTAATGCACCTCAAGTGAAAATGCATGTCTATACAACAATTGCAAAAGTATAGCTTGTGTTATAAAAGACTTGGTCCCCATCACATCATGAAAAAACTACATTCATCAGTGTATTAAATTTGGATTACTGAAAATAAGAAGAGATGTAAAACAAACAAAAAAATTTATTATGTTAACTATCTAGCTGTTTAAGGTTGCATCCCACAGACCAAAGACACTGGAAGCTATCACACCAAAGACACCAGAAGATACCACACCACAAAAACACCAGATGATATCAGTATACAATGAACAAACCCTCCAAGCATCAAGACAAGAAAAATGAAGTGTTTTATAAATGAGACTGATCAAATACAATTCAATCTACTATATATGAACAATTAAGTTGGCAATCAGCTAGAAATCACTGTCAGTTAATTTGAATTTGGCTATTGTGTAAAAGCAACTATTATTGCTGTATTACTGTATTATTGTTATAGTGTTGTATTACTGTATTATTGCACTATATCATTTACAATGTGCATAACACTGCTAAACTGTTTAACCAACACACAGGTAAAAATCAACAAATAAATGGCAACAAACAACATGAAGGCAAGGAAAAAACAAATTGGTAAAGAAATTAAGTTACACAGTAACTACAAATTGGGTAAACAAATTCCCTGTTAGTACCAGTCGTAATTTGTCAGGGCCGGATTAACCTTTTGTGGGCCCGGCGCCAGACATATTTGTGGGCCCCTATGGGGCGATGGAGCATGGTGTGGGGGGGTCGGTCCCCGGAGCGTGGGACTGGCCAGGGGCAATGGTATGGCAAGGGTGGCCCCACTCCGCCCGGCCCAGTGCGAGGGCACTATTTACAAACCGGCAGACGCACAATGGTCTGCCCGGCCCTGTGCTGCCAGCATGCCCCATGCCGCGCCACACATCCCCCCACACCGGAACACCCCCTCCCAATTCCCTATGGACAGAGCCCCCCCGGACCCACTGTGCCCAGTGCCCCCCGAGACCCTGCCACAAATGCACAGCGCCCTGCACAACACCACCCCTGCCCAGTGCCCCCCTGCCCACAGCCCCACGACAACTGCCCAGCACTCCACACAGATCCCCCACTCCCTAATGCCCCAACACCCAGAGATCTCCCCCGCCCCCTCAAAGCCCAGCACCCCTCCCTCCAGGCCCTCCAGAGACCCACTCCCCCATGGCCTGCCTCCCGGTCGCACTCACCGGCCCTACTGGGAGGCGCCTGTGTCTGCCGGGCTGAGCTGGCAGTGCAACCAGGGCTGATCCCAGGGCAGGGAATCGCTCCAGCCCCTCGGGAGTGGTGCAATCAGCCAGGCCAGCGCCTGCACAGGCTCCCTCAGGACCCACTTGCCTGGAGGGGGCCCAGTCAAGCCCCCCTCCTGCCCCCCCCCAATCTGACTGAGCCTGGCCAGGCTTCTGCACCAGTCCCAAGTGGCTCAGCTCCAGGGAGACAGGTGGGGCCCCACAGGTGGTAGGAAGCAGAGACTGCCCGGAGCCGGAGGTGCACTGGGGTCCAGTCAGGAGGCAGAGAGAAGCCGGAGGGTGAGGCCAGGCGGTGGAGAGGAGCTCTCAGCTGACCAGCGGGCAGGCCGAAAGGAGCAAGTGGTGGGCAGTGGGGGGGAACCAGCAGGTTGGCGGGATCTCAGGGCGCAGTGCAAGCAGAGCAGGACCGGGCCCCGTCTGAGCACGGCCACTGGTGCCATTGTAAACCCAGCACTGGGGTTACCGACACTGCATCCTAACTAAGGCATGTGTTATTCAAAACAATCTTGTTCGATACCAATACTACATCCAGACACAGCAATACTTGATAAATTCATAGATTCATAGATTCTAGGACTGGAAGGGACCTCGAGAGGTCATCGAGTCCAGTCCCCTGCCCGCATGGCAGGACCAAATACTGTCTAGACCATCCCTGATAGACATTTATCTAACCTACTCTTAAATATCTCCAGAGATGGAGATTCCACAACCTCCCTAGGCAATTTATTCCAGGGTTACTGTCCATTCAGTAGGTTATCTGGAAGACAGCATCTATAAGAAACAACCGGATCTACGTCAACGACTGGTGTATCACAGAGCAGTTCAACCAATGGAACAGAGACGCTAACCACTTCTGTTTCCTGCCCAGTGAAGCTTACCAGAGGGTGACCGCCAGCAGTTAGGGTAATCTATAACATGGATGGGCAGTACTGCGTAGTAACTAACTACAATATATTTATATATAAAGGCCTCAGTGGTAGTGTCACTACTCCAAATTTCTCATATACATAGCACTGTGGGACACATTATCACAGTCCCTATCCCAGTATTTCAAAACACTCAGCCTACTACTAATAATGATGCAGATGGTAACTGTAATTGCCCTTATAAAAGTGGGTTGCTATCTGCAGTACTATAAGGGCCAAACTACAACACAGGATTGGAAAAGAATTGTTATGCTTGGATATAAAGTGCTGTTCTATGTACACATGCATTCTATACATATATGCCCGTATAGACTACAAATATATACACCATATCCATATTACTGATATATACATTAATTATTTGGGAGTGCCTCTAAGACTCAATTATAAAACTACCTTCCTCAGTCGAGGTCGCGGGCCTAACATTCCCAGGTCCACCATAAGGGACTAAAAATAATTGGATAATAAAATCTGTCTATCAGTCGTACGAGGGAATGTGCAGACCAAGGGACAAATGGAGCATGAGTGTACGGATGGTAAAATAAGGTAACCACATAACAGTGGTTAGCCCACTGGGTTATCTTTAGTCCATGCATTATGCTTTTCCGGGATGATGGGTAAACATCCTCCCCATAAAAAGACAAAAAGTGGGGGAATGTGGTAAGATGAGGCTCTGAAACATAAACCCTTGTATCAGAGGCCTGGTCTGAAGCCTAAAGCCTGAACTAAAGTAGTGGTCAAGACTTTGCTAACATAAAGCGAAGTTAAGCTGTGAGCCAGAGGCAGGCCCTGCTCACAGAAGCTGGCAAGAAGAAGGCTGATGCTGCAAATATACACATACCTAAAGGGCACTAAGCACTAGTAATATAGACTTGTGCCAGGATGGTACCAGAACAGTCCGGTACGAGCACATTCCATATAGATAACAAGGAACAGGCAGACTCATCCTAAAGAAAGGGGCAGGAGGGTAATATGATGGCTAGAGTTGTTTTGTTCGAACCAAGATGTACAAGGTGAGAGGCGGCACCCTAACACGCAGAGGGGTTGCACCTCTATACGTCGGGAGTGATGTGTAAATTGTTTGTACCTGTGTATAAAAGTGTACCCCTGAGGAGTTGTCTTGGTCTGGCCTAGGGGGCAGTGGAGAATCCCGCCACTGACTGAGCCGGTCCATTGTCAGGGGGCACATATTTGTAGTATGTCCTGTAGAGCCTGCGGGAAACTACTACTGTGCTTCGTTTGACAATAAACCTGGCCGGGTGCCTTCGTACCTTATTGGAGTCTGTGGTCATTGGGGGTTCTGTCGGGGTCTGCTGTGTCAGCGATCTGCAGAGCCGGGGCAGCACACAGAGGGAACACACGCACGCAGCCGACTGTTATCAACATTGGACAGAGCAGAGCAGAGCACCACACCGGTGATGTCTGATGACACCTTCGCTCTCTGGCCTGAGTTGTGCCTTGACTCTGTTAAGTTCTCATGCCTAGAATGCGTGCCTAGAGACTATGTCCCACCGTCTCCTTTCACAACCCTTTCACATCAGCGTTACTCCATCAACTTCAGTAGCATCACTCCGGATTCACACCGGTGCGAGCAAGAGGAAAACCAGACCCCTTCCACCTCCCCCCCGGTTCAGTACATAATCCAAAGGCACTAGCTGATAAACCAATACAGTGAGCCCCCATCCTGCTTCACAGCTTCCAGTGAGGCGGAGAGCAGTTCCCATTAGGGTGACCGGACAGCAAGTGTGAAAAATTGGGACGGGGGGGGGGGGTTATAGGAGCCTATATAAGAAAAAGACCCAAAAATCGGGACTGTCCCTATAAAATCGGGACATCTGGTCACTCTAATTCCCATCCAAAGTGAAATTCGAAAGGCTAGGCTAGATCCCCAGCTGGTGTAAATCAGCATCGCTCCACTGATTGATTTACACCAGCTGAGGATCTGGATTATTAATTACTGTCCCCATTGCCCTAATATTTCATGCATTCTCCTTGGACAAACAGTGCCTCAGGTGTTGGCTAATTTGTAGCTAAAACATTAATGATATTGTTGCAGTACCTTTCATTCCCAGGGAACCCAGAGCACTTTGCAAGGTCAGGACTAAAGCCTAGAGTTCTTATTCAGTTTTCACTCAGTCCTTAGCAGACAAAACTCCCACCCATTTCAATGGGCTGGGCCTGAATGGAGACTGAGGGAATCGACTCAGGATTCAGCACAATAATCATTCTTAGCCACAGACTTATAGACTGATTATACAACCCTGGAGTAGTACTTACAAGAATTTTCCAGTGGGACTATTCACAAGACTAATTGCTATACAGACAGAGTGGGTCAGGTAATATCTTTTATTGGACCAACTTGTGTTGATGAGAGAGAGAAACTTTCAAGCTAAGAAGCAAGCTCCCGACAGACCAGGACACGCCTACTCAACAACACACCTGACCCTGCCACAACAACAGATGCAATACCTGCAGAATTTCTCCACTGCTACAATGATCAACTCCCACCCCAGCACACCTTTCAAGAGCCATGGGTCCTACACATGCCTATCATAACATGTGGTATATCTCATCCAGTGCACTAAATGCCCCGATAACAATACATGGGTGAAACCAGACAATCGCTAGGCTCTCGAATGAACTCACACTGCAAAATGATAAAAGACAAAAACACCCTGTCCCCTGTGGGTGAGCACTTGTCACAAAGCGATCGCTCTATAGCTGACCTCTCAGTCCTCGTCCTCAAAGGAAACCTGCACAAGACTTTCCAAAAACAAGCCTGGGAGCTTAAATTCACAACTGTGCGAGACACTAAAAGCCATGGACTGAACAGAGATACTGGATTTATGGCTTATTACAACAATCTGTAACTCACTAGCCCCCCTCCCCTTATATGTCCTATGACTGCGGAGCTGTTAACGGGCCTGAATGGTCCCTTAGAATATGTGCTGCTCACTACCTGTGCTAAACAATCTGCTCCACCTTGTATTTAGCTGTGATGCTGGGAGTACCGTTCCCAGACCCGAAGGAGAGTTCTGTGTAGCTCAAAAGTTTGCCTCTGTCACCAGCAGAAGCTGGTCCAATCCAATAAAAGATATCACCCACCTTGTCTCTCTAATATTCTGGGACCAATACAGCCACAACACTGCAGACAGACAGACAGACAGACTAATCCGTCAGAAATGCATCTAGCTCTTGAGCAGAGCTGCCTGAGGGAAACCTGCAACCACTTCTTGACTAAATCTGAGGAAGTCGCCCCCTGCTGGCTGTTCCTTCCCAAGCCGCAGGAGCGTCCTGCATTCATTGACTGCGTGACTCAAGGCAAATGATTTGTTCGGCTCCACTCTTGAGATGAATGCGGCAGCGGCCTGGCAGCACACAGCAACCGTGCACAGCAGATTTGGAGTGGAAGCGAAGAACACCGAGTCCAGTAGAAGCTGCAGAGGGAATTTCAGCCAGGCAAAATGTGACCGGCAAACGGCAACTCGGCCAGGACAAGGAAGTTAAAACTTCTTCTCCCCCAAAAAAGCCAACCTGTCCTGTTCTGCCGCATCCTGGGTGAAATTCTCTGGCCAGTGTTATGGAGACGTTCAGACTACTTTATACCAGTGGTCCCTTCTCGCCTTAATCTATGAAACTCTGAATAATTCCAGGGATTCTAGTCATGTAACTCCAGTCCTGCCTGAGTGCAGTAGTTGAGACCTTTCATTCATTATTTTCCTTCTGCTCTCTGTTCAGAGCACAGAAGGATGTTACATGACTAGTAATTCAAGGACAAGTGTTACTGTAATACTGCAGTGGGAGATAGTAAGTATTCCAATATGTGATACTTAAAAAGAGGGGAGAGATTAATTTTATCTAGATATTCCCTATTGCCCACCGGTATCAAATGGAATGCATAATTTACTATCCGATCATCATCTCTAATCTTCACCCCATAAAATCAGCAGCAAACTGGGAGGGTGTTTGAAGCCTCCAACTGCATTCACTGATAAGCCAGGAAGCTGGAAGGACGGGAAACCCCATAACAACGATAATCTCCGCTGACAGCATAGGTGGCGGAAGAGTTTTCTCCCTTCTTTTCACTAGGCATGACCCTAAATGGATTTCATGATCATCCCAAAATAATAACTGGCCTTTGTCACGGTGACTCTCCAGTCATGAATACGGATTGCACAGTTGCCAAGGAGTAGCTGACCCGACTGAGCGGAGAAAGCAGATGGGCTACAGGTTAGGCCCACGGACTGAGCCCCGTTGGAGCGCCGATAATCTGCTCTGGCCTTCATTGTGTGGTTTGAAATTGGCAGAGTTGAGGCAAGTGCGATCAAATTTGCCTGATGTGAAATTAAGCACTAGTCTTATGTGGGGGCCACTGACCCTCAACACTGACCCTGGTTTTGTTGTATGTGGCTGACTTAGCCCTGATAGAGAAGCTATTCCCAGGCTGAGATGAAATTACACAGATCTACCCCCTCCAAAGCTATGGTGATATTATTATTAATCCCTTTTCATTATTATAATTTTAGTATTACAGTAGCGCCTGAGATCAGGCTCCCATTGTGCTAAGCACTGTATCGCCACATAATCAGAGCCAGGCCCAGCCGCAGTGATCTTACCATCTGCAAAGAAGGGAGCATTGTCTTCAGCCTCATTTTTCAGATGAGGAACGGAGAAATGGAGTGACTTCCACAGGGTCCCCCAGGGCGTCTCTGGAAGACCCAGGAATTGGACCTAGACCAGGGGCGGGCAAACTTTTTGGTCTGTGGGCCGCATCGGTTTTTGTAAATAGTATGGAGGGCCGGTTAGGGGAGGGGGTCGTGGCTCGGCCCCCACCTCCTATCTGTCCCCCCCCCCCCGGACTCCTGCCCCATCCAACCCCCCCGTTCCCTGACGGCCCCTCTGGGACCCCTGCCCCACCACACCCCCCCGCTCCCTGTCCCCTGACTGCCCCCGGACCCCCGCTGCCCCATCCAACCCCTCCTCTCATTCCTGATGGCCCCCCAGGACCCCTGCCCCATCCAACCACTCCTTCTCCCTGTCCCCTGACTGCTCCCAGAACTCCTGCCCCTGATTGCCCCCTGCTGCCCCATCCAACCCCCCTTCCTTCCTGACTGCCCCCCTGGGACCCCTGCCCCCATTCAACCCCCTGTTACCACCCCAACCCCTATCCACACCCCCGCCCCCTGACCACCACCCCGAACTCTCCTGCCCTCTAGCCAACCACCCCTGTTCCCTGCCCCCTTACCGCACTGCCTGGAGCACCGGTGGCTGGCAATGCTACAGCCGCGCCACCCGGCTGGAGCCGGGCCACGCCGCCACTGCCACCATGCAGCACAGAGACCGGGTCAGGACAGGCTCTGCAGCTGCGCTGCCCCAGGGGCTCACAGCCCCGCTGACCAGAGTATTGCGCCGGCCACGAAGCGAGCGAGCTGAGGCTGCAGGGGAGGGGGGACAGCAGGGGAGGGACCGGGGTGAGCCTCCTGGGCCAGGAGCTCGGGGACCGGGCAGGACGGTCCCGTGGGCCGGATGTGGCCTGTGGGCCACAGTTTGCCCACCCCTGACCTAGACCCATGTCCAGTGCCTTAAAACAAGAGCAGCTTCCTGTCTAAATAAATAGGAATAAAGCAACTAGTTCATCTGAACAACAGCATCATAGCTAATATCACCCGCACAAACAGCACGTCAGGCCCAGAGAAGATACAGTTGGAGAGGAACCAACTTTCCCCCCTACATTTTGAAGTTACGGATATCACATGGGAGAAAAGTCGGAAGAATGAAACCACCCCATCTCATCGTGTGTACTTTAACAGAGCTGCGAGGCAGTGGCGGCGGAGAGAAATGTCCTATGAAAATAATTATCCCAGATGCCTGAATAGAAGAAAATTAAAAGCATAAACTATAATCAGATGTTAAGTTGCTTTTCTTCTACTAATTGAAATAATGTTCCCCACCCCCACGCCACCACACACTCTATCCCTTTCAGATGCTAATCCCTATCAAACATGGACTTACAATTACAAATTCATAGACATCTTTCCCAGGAGCAGAAATGATTTTGCCCCGTAACCTCTAAGATGAGGTCTTAATAGAAATTCACTAGCAGTAGCTGGTAAAGCTTCATTAGCCAGAGAGAATAGACAAGGGCAAGCAGCAGTGGTCCCTAACCACTCTAGGGAAAAATTAATTTAAATTACTTTGTAAAGTGACAAGGCCAGATAATGTGTTTCCTTCTTGGATGATTGTTTTCCCACATCCTAATGCGCTTGTAGATTAGGTTGCCTTGCCTGTCTCGGTGGTGGGCCATATTGACATGCCTGTGATTTATTAACAACAGCATCCTCCTGGAAAACTCCGTATCCCGTGAGTTGGGAGGAGGTGAGCTGGATGTGTTTGCTTGCATATTTATTATTATTGCCAATTTTGGAGCAATATGCAAGCTGGTGCCCATCTGATGTTATTAAGGGAAGCATTCAGACTGCGACAGGTAGCAAACCTCTTGGGGGAAATTCACCTTCAACAGAACCCAGCAGAAGCACCTTTCTCAGCCAGGGCTCCCAGTCCAGAAGGGCATTTAAGTGTTTTCCTGAACCAGTGTTTATGGACCTGACCCAAAGAAGACTGAAGTCTGAAGTCAATAGGAAGAGTCCCAGCTTTGGATCAGGTTTCTTGAGGCCAAATCCTGAGCCATCCCAACTCTTGTTGACTTCGCCGAAGTGCCTAGCTTGGCTCTGCTCCTGCTCCCATTCACCCCAATGGGAGTTTTGCTGTGGATTTCACTGGGAACCCTTCCATTCCAGTGCATTGTCTATGTATAAACCACATTTTTTAAAATGGAACACTCAGTGACTAAGGTCTCCAAATGAAACCACGGAGGACAATGGCGCAATAGGAGGTTTGGCAAAGGAAAATTGACAGTTGTAATTATTTACAGTGCTTTGCTCTTTCAGGGTTTCGGCTTTTTTGTTTGTTTTCTTCAAGCGCTCAACTGTAGCCAGCATTGCCCATTATTAACCTGAGAACTGTTGTGCAGAATAGGCTGGCTGGTGAAATCATCAACGGCAACGTGCGGATAATTCATTAAAGAGACAAAGGTTTCAAAGGGCCTTTCTGCAACTTGGGAGGGACGAACGGGACTGATCGTATGGGCTGATTAAATAGGGTTGCTACTGACCCTGGAGTCCTAGGAGACCACACTGAAGCCTGGAGGAGTTATAGGAGGAGCTACCTGAATTGGAGAGGGAATATATTTATTTATCTGAATATTTTGCTGGCAGAATTACTTAAACTGCTGGAGTGATTGTTCAACCCTTGGCTTACAGAGAGGATCACAATAGATAGATAGATAGATAGATAGATAGATAGATAGATAGATAGATAGATAGATAGATACTGTAAGACAGTCACCAGGACTAGATGCTTCAGAGGACGGTCTAAGCACCCCCCAGCAGTCAATGATGTCACACACACATCTGGGGTGACTTAGAACCAGCCTGTTCAGGCTCAGATTGGGCTGAGTGCCTTTCGCTGGTCATTAGCACCGCCCTGCGGATGAGTGAAGGAAAAGCATGGATGAAAATAACACAGCAGCAGACATAAGCAAATGCAACTCCACCAAGGCTGAGCGATGGATTTTGCCCATGCAGCATTGTTTATCTTCTAAGCATTTTGTAAAACTAATTGGTTAATCCTTCCCACCAGCCCCCGAGACATGGGCAGGCAACTAAGTATTCTTCTCCACCAGACTCCTTGTTGTTTTTGTAGAGACAGACTAACACGGCTACCCCCTGATACTTCTCCTCCTTGTACAGCTAGAGGAACGGAGACACACACGGGTTAAGTGACTTGCTGAAGTCTACGGAGGGTGTGGGTGTCAGAGCCAGGATTAGATCTCAGGAGCTCCATGCTCCCACTAGACCAAGTCTTTGTCTCCAGGCTGAGACAGGAGTCCCAGTTTATATCCTTCATTTAGACGGTGACCAAACAAAATGGTTTTCTTGTATCCCCTTGCTCTGATTCTCTGGTATTCTGTCCCTTGGGCTTTAAGTCATTTTTACACGCCCCATATTCTGGGGCCAGGCAGGGCCCTGCTTGGCCACTGGCCTCAGTTGGAGCAGCCTCTTCGCTTGGTCCTCACCAAGCAGGGCCGGCTCCAGGCACCAGCGCTCCAAGCATGTGCTTGGGGCGGCACTTTCCAAGGAGCACAAAAAGCCGGGAGCCGGCCCTGAGCGGAGGTGAGCTGCGGCAGTGGGGGGCGTGGGGAGGGCCGCAGGAAGTAACCCGGGGGGGCAGAGGAACCGCCCCCCACCGTCGCAGCTCACCTCCGCGCCGCCTGCTCCCCTGAGCGTGCCACCGCCACTCCGCTTCTCCCCCCTCCCTCCCAGGCTTACCGCGCGAATCAGCCTTGGGGGGGGCAGAGGAACCGCTCCCCCCCCAGCTCACCTCCGCCTCCTCCCCCGAGCATGCCGCCACTCCTCCCCCCTCCCTGGGAGGGAGGGATAGGAGGAAAAATGCAGCGCGCCCGGGGGAGGAGGCGGGGCTGGGGATTTGGGGAAGGGGTTGGAATGGGGCGGGGAAGGGGCGGGGTTGGGGTGGAGCCGGGGGGGCGTGGGAAAATTTTTTTGCTTGGGGCAGCAAAAAACTTGGAGCCGGCCCTGTCACCAAGCCCTAGAAGCAGAGAATAGCTGTATGCAATGTGATCTGACCACGCTCCCTCCACATCCCTGGCCTGCCCTCTGTGTCCCACTCCCTGTGAGTCGGAAGCACCCATTCCCTTTGGAGGGGATTTGAAATCCACACCCCGCTCGCAATGTCACCAACACCCTCTCCATTTATTGGACCAAACCCCAGCTCCAAACAGCCCCGGGGCTTCTGAGCTCCGTCAACCCAGATTCAGGTGCAGGAGCCCGACTCCCCGGCGGGGACCCACCCCACTTCCAACCTGCACCCGTCAGTAATATTAAAAGACTGCCCTGCTTTTCTCAGCCACCCCAGGCCCTTCCCGAAAGGCAAACACCTCACCGTGGGATGGGAGCGTTATTCCCACCAATCGCTACAGCCAAGGCAATTCCCTAATTCAGCAGCAGGAAAAACAAAACCCACCTCCTACCCCCTCCTCAAAACAGACCCATCAGAAACCAGCGAAACCCATCTGATAACCCGCACTTCTATTCAACAAGCTCCAGTTGTTTCCTTATAAGTGTTCTCCAACCCTGGCAAGTGCCTCACAAAAGAGTCACTCTCCTCCTCTGTGGCTGTTAAACAGGCTTATTATGAACCAGTCTGCATCTGCTTCGTGGAGACTGCAACCGTGCGATTACCATAACAGAGACCCAGGATTTTGGCCTAGCCGCTTGGCTATAGCTTTGCAACAGGCAGGCGGGTTTGCTTGGTTTAAAAAAAAAAAATCTAACATAACCACAAGCACTTAAGTCACTTTTTTGGCCATAGACCAAGCAAGCAGATGCAGGTACTAAAGGGGGGGGATGAATCTGAGCACATACATCTCTGCTTCCCATAATCACTATGGGCCTCTCATTGTAATGAGGCAGTGAGGAGGAAGCCAGAAATGCTGAATGGATTTCATATTAACCCAGGGGGACGTGATTTTTAAAGGTATGCGGGTACAGGGGGAACCATTATAAGGAAGCAGCGGCTGCGTGCCTCTGAAATGTCGAAGGTTCTTCCTCGCTGAGTGGGACTGTCACACGTACTGAGCCGTGAGAGTGTTGTAGGGCAGGGGGGCTAACAGCCGGGTGCCCCCAGGGGAGGCAGGAAGAGAAAGAGCTGAATAAAGCAGAGAAATGTCATTGTGTCATATGGTCTCTGGGAACAGCCATGCCCTTTACACTGGCAGTGTGAATAGATTTCAAGGACAGAAGTCTGAGACCCCTGAGAGATGCTTTTGCCTGGGATCGAAGAGAAGAGCAGGTCTCCAGGATGGAGAGATCTATTAATTAAAAAAAATACAAAACAACAGAACACCACCACCAAGAACAAGGCACTGACCCATTCCCATTCTTCCCAATTGGAAAATACCAAGTTCTCATCCTGGGATTCCCAAATGATCCCTCTGACAATTGACAAACAAGTCTCCCAGGCCATGTGAAAGAGTCAACCATTTCAGGGTCTCACGGAGCAATGGTGCGGAATCAAATGGAGTATCAGTGACACAAATGGCTCTACTTCTTAAAGGCACAAAGTCCATCATGAAGGGCACCATTGCTACCGACAGGTCCTAATTGATTTCCCATGATTTCTTTTCCTTGGATTTTTGTGTTGAGATCAACATGTGATTGATCATGAAGGGCTGAAATCCAGATGTTCTAAATGAAGACAGGCATTTCTGGACAAGTCTGGCACCAGCGTGATTAGAGCTGGTGGAAAAATTATCCTCAAAACATTTTTTCAGTGGAAAAAACTTTTCAACTCCCACAACAATTTTTGTTCATCAACATTTTTTTCAAATGAAGCTAAAACTGAAAAATTGTGATAACCAAAAAAAAAAAAGGGTGGGGGAAGTGGTGGTGTGTGTTTTGGGAGTTATTGTTCTTCCTTTTTTCTTTATTATTTTTTCCCCTGGGGGGGAAATGTTAAAAGAGCAGGAGAAAGGGAAAGGGGGGAGGGAAAAACCAAAAAATGCCATGAACAATGTTAAAATAAAATGAAAATGTTTTCTTTCTTTTCAAATTTTTTGCAAAAAACACTTCCTGTTTGTTGACCAATGAGAACAAACAGCATATAGCTCTAAATGCAATTATTTCCAGAGGAAAAGTATGGCGTGGAGGCTATATACCTGCTGCTGCCAGAAATAACGCCCACTAGATCTGTGCACTGGGCTAATTATTGTAAAGCGCTATCTAGCGTTTGCATACCACTGCCCTCTACTGGAAAGACACAGAACTCCATAGATGTTTGTCATAAGCCCTATGACGCTAACAGTAATTCCCCTTTAAGGGGCGGGGCCTGTGCTATCAACGCAGAGGTATGAGTTCTATTCCCACTGTTGCCAGGACTTTCAAAACCGCCACATTGTGCGGCACAGCAATAACCTTGACGCTCTAGATGGCCACGGATTTATTACGTTACCATGGAACCACGGATGGAAAAGGCCTCTTAGAGTCATTCTAGCCCATTGCCTACAGTATATTTGCTAGTCCTGTGTCCAATCTGGTTTGAAAAGTTCCAAGCAACGAGGCCTCCATCATTTCTCCCTGGGAGACTATTCCACAGCCTAATGCATCTCACGGTCAGGATGTTTTTCTTCATCTTTGGCCTACTTACCGTTCCCTTTTTAATTTCAACCCACTCTTCCTGACTTAGATGGTGCTGACATGGGTGTTACCCAGTCGCTGTCACTTGACCTAGCATTTCCATGTAAAAGAAGCCTTCTCTAAAACGTACAGAAATAGGCACGTTTTCAGATTTGTTTAAGTCAGTGTTGAAAAACTGCTGCGCTGTAAAATCAAAAGCTGGAGCGCTCTGTGTGAGACGCACCTGAGTCGTCTCATTGTCGAAGGCGAATGATACACACAACGTGAACAAACAAACCGCTAGACTGAAGAGCCCATTATCAAATAATTACTCCCCGTCTAGGTACTTAAAGACGGCGACTTGATTGCAGTCTTGGGGAACAAATATTTAATAATGGGCTCTTCCGTCTAGCAGCGAAAGATCTAAATAACAGGATCCAACGGCTGCAAGTTGCGATACTTTCACTCACGTTGACCCACACCCCATTCCACACTAGCCCCATGGACATCAATGGGATAGTCCAGGTGTAAAATGCAAGTCGCAGTCATAGATTCTAAGGCCAGAAGGGACCATTGTGATCACCTAGTCTGGCCTCCTGTGCAACCCAATCTAACAATGGCATATTACAATATAGCCCATTACAAGTTAGGGTTGCAGAACTCATGGGCAGTGGGCAGACTAGGCCTGGGGAGGCAGCCACCACCGACCTGGCCACCAGACGCCTGGGCTGTGGTGACCCCACCTCTTCCCCTCCCTGCTGGGAGTGAGCTTCCGCCAGAAGCTTTTGCTTATTTATTATGCACCATGCAGGATCCCGGGTGGCTGAGGAGGAGTCCCCAGGGAGATTACTGATGAACCTGGGAAGCTGAGTAGCAGATGCCACCTCCTCTGCCGCCCAGGAACCTGCATGGCGCATATAAAAGCTCCACGTTCGCCGCCCGCCACTGCCTGGCTGCTCCTCTCCAGCAATCCACCCCCCTCTCCAGAGGTCCCTGCTGCCGTTCACTGGTTCATCCTCTCCTCCCCGCTCAGCTGCCCCCCCACTGCTCGCCACAGCCCTCCCCTTCTCCCCGCCACCACTCGAGCGGGGAGGAGGGATGCACACGGCAAGCGGCGGGGGGGTGAGGGAGGAGAGGGGAGAAGCGGTGGGCCACACGCGGCGAGTGGCGATGGAGGGACTGAGCCGGAAGGAGGAGGTGGAGGAAAGGAGGACGCACATAGCAAGTGGCGGGCGAGGGGGGCCGAGCGGGGAGGGGGGAGAAGAGGAGGGATGCACTTGGCGAGCTGGTAGGGGGTCGAGCAGGGGAGGGGCCAGGGAATTTAGCTGCCAAACTCTAACAAGCCTCGACTGAGCATGTGCAAATTGAGATTTGACCAGAGGCTTATAAATGGGCCACCTGTGGGTTGATTTTCACAGAGATAGCAAAAAGCACATCCTCTCGACCCCTTGTTGTTAAGCGCTGAGGAACGTCATTGCTGCGGCAGCATTGTTACAGTCCTTGGCCCTCCGAGGTCAGCGGCACTAGCCAACGGTGCAAGTGTTTTCATTCACAAGTTATTCACAGGAAAGACCACGGGCTCGGTTCAGGGGCAAAGGTGCTTGGGCAGTTAATTGTCGACAAAGCGCTCTATAGGGGCTCAGTCTACGCACCAGGACACTGCCCCCTCGGCTGGCCAAAGCTGCCTCTCCTATGACGTCTCCTTTTATACATTGCCACAAACAAGTTCCGTACGACACTCCTGACGTGATTAGTTACCACCCAACACCTTGTACCTGCTAGTTCGAACACAACATCCTCGTCCGTTATCCTGTCACCCCATCCTTATCTCACGAGGGGTCGGCGTGTTCCTCTACCATCTCTTAGGAACGTGTTTATGTAGTTACTTGACAACTCTTGGTGTTCTTGTACCATCCTCTCCAGTCAGGAGTGTGCTTACTTGATTAGCCAATATCTAGTGTGTTGTTATTTTGCCGACGCCAGGCCTACTCTGGTTCACAGCCTTTGGTTCCCACTGTTAGTTATGCCAAGGGCTCCAGCAAGGCCTACACCCCTCTCCTCCCCCAGCCCAAGTTAAGTTTCTGCTCCAAAGAATGAAGGTGCTAGAGTTCCTCAATGAAATGGCTGTAAGAATTTTTTTAACATGGGCAAAACAACTGATATTTTGCCCTAATCTCATTCTCAGAAATGGCAGAGCCAATCTAGCTGAAACTTAAAACATAATTTAAAAAGTCAGTCTGTGGCACCGAATTAATTAAATTAAAAAAAATTAGCAGGTGCTTAGCACCCACCAGCAGCCAAGCTCTCCCCTCCCCGCCACCAGTGCCTCCCGCCTGTTGATGGCCCTGCTGCTCAACTCCTTCCCCTCCCTCCCAGCGCCTCCTGCAAACAGCTGTTTCATGGCGTGCAGGAGGCACTGGGAGGGAGGGAGAGGAGCGGGAATGGGATGCGCTCGGGGGAGGGGGTGGAAAGAGGCGGGGTGCAGTGGAGTGAGGGCAGGGGCTTGGGGAAAGGGCTGGAGTGGGGGCAGGGCCTGGGGCAGACAGGGGCAGGGGTGTTGAGCACCCCCCCCCGGCTAGAGGGGAAGTTGGCGCCTATGCTGAGGCAGACGCCTTGCGTGGGAAAGTTGAGCCCCAACAGTTAAAGTTTGGCAAAGTTCTAAGCTACTGAAAACTGCATCTCATCCTGGGAAGTGTCAGGCAACCTTCACCAAAGGCAGCGCGGCTCTATTCTGGGCACTGCTGTAATATAGTCAGACACTGAAAACAATAGTAGCTCCCAAGCAAATTGCCACTTCCCATTGCTATCCTGTTGCAGCCGTCAGAATCCAATTAAAACCAGCACCGCAATCCTACCAGGTTCCTATCCCCAATGGTTTGACATCGTCTGACCTATAAAGACAATAACAGCTCAGACATCTTAGGGCATGAAGATCAAGACCAGAGAAGGAGCGTTTTCCTATATATACCCACACAAAACTAGCAGTGAAGCTGCCAGTTGGGAGCATTTATATTTGGTAAAACAATAGACCAGGCTCTGTGCCAGTTTACGAGAGTTGCTATTTTTGTGCATGTTCAATTTGTTTTACTAAAAGCTCAGTAGTGGTTCCAAGTTCTTTTGAATTTCTTTAGTGTGAGAGCCATGATTGGAGGTCCGAGAGCACATAGATAAGAGGCGATAACACGGTGGTGGCTATTATACAGTACACTGTGTTGTTAGTTACCATGCATTGGGTTAGTATTTTCTATTATTAGTAATTTCAGTCTTTGGCTCCCTTCCTTATTCACCCATTGATATGCGTGTAGAATCATAGAATCATAGAATCTCAGGGTTGGAAGGGACCTCATGAGGTCATCTAGTCCAGCCCCCTGCTCAAAGCAGGACCAACCCCAACTAAATCGTCCCAGCCAGGGCTTTGTCAAGCCTGACCTTGCAATAGTACTGGGCCATATCACGTCAGTTTATAAGCAGAAGTCCACACTGACCGCCTTGCTTCAAAGTTTCTGCTTAAAACTGAAAACACTAACGGTTGTGTTTACATTTGGAAGGATTGGATTTTTATCAGTAAACATCGATTTCACCTTGCACCCCAAAAAGCGACCCCCCCCAAATTATTTCTAGATATAAGAACTGAAATGTACAGAGAGGCAAAGAAAGAAAAATGCTACTTGAGCACTTATTACAGTTTGATTTAAGGATATGTAGTGTGTGTATTTTGACCTGCGATGTTGACAATTTGCGGTGGAACGGCTGAAAAGCTTTAACTCTGTGAATCTCAATGCCTACCATCATTAAATACTTATTGGCTGACACCTCCCACCCCAACCCCCCATAATGTCACACGACTGTGAATCAAAATCTAAAAAAAATGCTTAAAAATAAACATCGATGTTATCCACTGAAATTATAAAAAAAATAAAAATCGAATTCTGCCAAGCTCGGTCAGGTTGCATTATGCACCTCACATAATATTTGCAGCACAGATCTAGTCAGCATCCTCTCTTTCTCAGGAAGGCAGCATTGTCTAGTGGATAGGACAGTGGAGAGCAAGTCAGGAGTCCTGTTTCTACTCCTGGCTGTGGCAATGTGCTGCACTGGGCTAGTCATTCCCTTCCCCCGGCTATGTCCCCTCTCACCCATTGAGTGACTTTTCTATTATATGCTTTTCAGGGCAGGGGCTGCTTCTTACCATGTATTTGTACAGCACCTAACACAACAGAGCTTGTTGGAGTCTCTCGGTGCTAGCAAAATAATGTAATTAACAATAGGGACTAATGGGGCTCCCCTCCCTATAGTACCTCCGTGGCAGTGATAGCATGATGTCCTGTCGCATAAGAAGTGGGAAGCGTGTTTCTCTCCACAAGCCTGTGGCTTTGGTTTGGAGGGCAGGTATGCAATCGGAAATGCAGACCGCTGATTTGCAAACCAGATGTTCAGCAAAGGGGAGTCATTTCGAGTCTCCATGTGCGTTTCCTGATCCCAAGCAGGGCTCTCCCATCCCTGCCCAGAACATCTGCGATAGGAAGTCGCTAACAAGATACAATGTGGCCCCAGAGGAAACGTCATACAACTTTTCTCCATATTTCCAGATCCCCTTTCCCTCTTCCTTGAGGAGAACGCAGATTTGGCACGCTGAAGAGAATTGACACTACGTTGTGTGCCAGTTGCTATAATATAACCGCTGGTTTGGGGTGTTAACGTTTTTCATTTCTGCTCCAGTGCATTTGCACGTATTTCTAAAAGCATTAAATACCTATGCTCCAGAATGGTCATACTGGCTCTCAAAGACTCTTACATTCATGTGCACGCCACAGCATCAGATGCTATAAACGACCCTGTATGAGGAGGCAGGACAGCGTGTGAAAAGTGGCTTGCTCTGAAGCCCACTGAAGCTAACGGGAATCTTTCCACTGATTTCAATGGGCTTTGGATCAGTCCCAAAGCCCACCATGTGTCATAGCAGATAATTGAAGGCTTTGGTTAGATTGTAGGTCATGACTGAGGCTGAAAGGTGCATAAGAGCTGCAGATATCAGGCCGGAGTCTGCTGGCATTTGTACCAGTCATTTAGTCCCAATGACTTTAGTTGAGCTGTACCCGATTTACACCTTGGTTGTTTCATAGCGGGTGCACACGCTGTCTGTTTGAAGAGCCAGCTGTTGCTGCTTAAGGGAAGTGAGGGCTGGAAAGTGTGTATCAGATTGACTGGCAAGATCCGAATTCTAACTAACTAGTGGCAGTGGTGGTACTGACATACAGCCTAGGCCCTTTGCATGGGAGGATATTAGAACGGGTAGGATTTCTAACCAGTCAGTTTGGGCACTGATTTGAAGCAGGAACAACCAGCCCAGGATTAGACTATCAAGGTGCCTTGGCAGAGCAGAGGTCGTGCAGATTCAGAGCGTCCTGCATCGGCAGAGCTGTAGAAGACATAGCAGGTTTGTAGCGCTGGCGTAGGTCAGGACTGGGATGGATTCGCAGCGCTATAGGGCAGGGAGGGGCTCAGTATGCAGAAAACCTTCTTGCTTCATGCCAGCTTCACCTAAGTATTTTAGTGCTTATACTTTCCAGAGCACCAAGGTCAGAAACTAAAAAAGAAATCATGTTAGAGAGGTGAGGGCCGTTGCTGTTTGACGGGGCAAGGCCAGGTGGCTATAGGAAAGTAGTGAGAAACAGGTATGTTAGCCCCAGGCAAAACAAATCCCTGTTACCATGGTAACCAAATGGCAGTTGCTCCAGGTTAATCAAGACACCTGGGGCCAATTAAGATCCTTCCAGAAAGCAGTGGAGACAGCTAGGTTGATTGGGACACCTGAAGCCAATCAGGGGCTGGCTGAAACTAGTTAAAAACCTCCCAGTTAGTCAGGTGGGCGTGCATGTCAGGAGCTGTGGGAGGAAGCTGCGCTGTTGGAGAGACCGAGCAGTACACGCCATATCAGGCACAAGGAAGGAGGCCCTGAGGTAAGGGTGAAGTGGAGCTTGAAGAAGTGGGGGCTGCTGGGGGGAAGTAGCCCAGGGAATTGTATGTGCCCTGTTTCTAAAGGTCAGCGACCACAGCTGATACTATTAGGGTCCCTGGGCTGGAGCCTGGGCTCCCCTCTTTGCCCCCTCCCCCGATCAATCACTGATACTGGGAGACAACAGAGACTGTGCGAGGGAGGGTTGCTTCTCCTCACCTCCCTCGCTGGCTTATGATGAAAATGGCTCAGTAGACTGTGACCCTTGCCTCTAGAGAGAGAAGGGCTACATGGAGGGTCACAGTGAGCCTCTGAGGCTAACAAAATCCACTAGGAAACGTGGGACACACGGAAACAAGGACAGAGATTTGTCACACCGTACAAAGTAACTTGAATGGGCATATATTGTTCCTTTGTATATTAACGAGGAAGTGCTGTCCAGCAGGAGGCACCCAGGATGCCTGGGTTCTATTTCCCAGCGCCGCCACTGATCTCGCTGTGTGGTTTTGGGCACGTAACTTCACTGTGACGCAAGCTAGCCACCTTTAAATCAAGTATGACCAATAACAACACAAAAAGAAGGTTGACGTGTGGCCACGCCGAGATGCATCTTGAGACAGGAGCTTATGGCATATGGGTCTAATTCCTGGCTCTACCACAAAACGTCCTTTATGACCTTGGGCAAGTCACTTAATCCATCAGTCCCTCATTTTCTCCATCTGTAAAGTGGGGTTAATAATCCCTGCTTTGTCTTGTCTCTAGATTATAAGATCCTTAAGGCAGACACTATCTTGTGCTACATGCCTGGCCTCTAGTCACTACTGTAATACACGTAATAACAAAGCATCTTCAGTAGGTGTGGCCTGGGAAAACTTTAATGACAAGAGTAGTGTCATGATTTCAGTGGGACAACCCATGAGCATGCCTCATCATTGGGAGTGAGGGTCTGCAGGACGTGCCCTTTGTGTGCTGGGAGTGACAATTCCTGGCACGAGGAATCAGCAGATCTCGCCACTGCAAACCCAGCAGTTTCCCAGCACCCCTATCTAGACAAATCTCCCGCAAACAGCTCAGAGTGCCCAGACACTTCTCACAGAGCTGCAGCCACTCCCTCCTCTTAACTGCTAGGTTCCCAAGGGATTCCCTTTCCCCATATCAGCAAAACAGAGTGTAAAAATAGAGGCAGGTCTGCACAAAAACAATGGCAAATTGTTCCCCGGAAAGGTCACGGTGGCTTCTTAGAACAACTCTCCATAACTAGCCCTGCAAGAAGCTAAAAAAAACCAAACAACAAAAAACCAGCGACAAACTTGAAAATGACTCTATCAAGGCATCGATATCTGTATTTCCCTTCCCTAAGTCAAAGGGAGCATTATGAACCTTTGGTTACATTTGATAATAAGGTTGCATTTCTAAATGGCTTACAGAGACTTTACAGGCATGGAGTAGCCTGTGTCCGCTACTCTGTGGTTGTACTATGCCTCGCACAATGGGGCCGTGATCTGGGCTGGTCTCTAAGCACTACCATAATAAACATGATTAATTGTTACAAATGGTTATAGGCATATCAGTGCGAGGTGTTGAGGATCATTAGACACGGCGGTTATAAGCAACTGTTGGACTCCATAACTACCTGTCGCAATTGTTGAACCGTTTATTATTATATATCGGGGGCGGGGGAATAAAGAAAGGAAGGCAGCAGAGGAGACCCGGTGAAGATCCAGGGAGACGGCCCAATCCTGCATTCCAAGCGCAATTTTGAGGGGTTCGAGGAACGTAGAGCGTCGGGACCTGAATCAAGAAAACAGCCCAGGCCTGCATCCCTCATTCATGCAAGGAGGCCCGTTGAGGTCAGGGGGACACTCATGGGAGCCAGAACAAATGAGGTAAGTAAAAGTTGTAGGATTGGCCCCAGGGTTTTGGCAGCCTCTGTTAGCGTTTTGCAGTAGTGTCTACATTAGATCGGTGGTTCTCAACCAGGGCCCCCGAGGGGCCACGAGCAGGTTTCAGGGTGTCCACCAAGCAGGGCCAGCATTAGACACGCTGGGGCCCAGGACAGAAAGCTGAGTCCCCCCACCCAGGGCTGAAGCCAAACCCTGAGCAGCTTAGCTTCACAGGGGGCCCTGTGGCGTGGGGCCCCAGGCAATTGCCCTGCTTGCTACCCCCAACGCCGGCCCTGGCTTGTATATGCAACAAAACATTTGTGGTACGGGGGGCCATAGAGTTTTTATAGCATGTTGGGGGAGCCTCAGAAAGAGAGGTTGAGAACTCCTGCATTAGATCATGGGCTTGATTCTCAATTAGGGGATGTCTACACAGCAAGGGAAAGGCGTGACTGTAGCACAGATAGGAATATCCATGCCCGCTTTAATCTAGGTAGCACTGATCACAATAGTCAGGGCCGCCGAGAGCGGGTTCAGGCCCCGGTGAAAAAAAATTTTTGGGCCCCCCAGCAAGGGCAGACTGGCTAAACAGGGCCGACGAAGGGGGGGAAGCCGGGGAAGCTGGGCCCCGAGCCCCCTTCCAGGCCTCCGGGCCCCAGAATTTGTACCGGCTTCCCCCACCTCTCGTCGACCCATAGTGGTGACAACATGGCCAGAAGCCCATGCTGCCACATCTTCACTGCTGTTGTTACCCGTGATAGCTAGATTAAAGCTGGCGCATTTCAATCTGCCCATACTACAATCACACCTTGTGATGGGGTGTAAAAACCCCACGCTGGGCAACAAGAGGTGAAGGGATTGTTTTGGGCTCAGCCAGCCCCGCCCCGCCACACCTGCCGCAAATGCTCCATCTGCCGGAGGAATTAAAAGGCAGGGGATTAGCTCATTGGGTGACAGAGCTGGAGGTGAGCAGACCTGCAGCCCACAGCTCCAGCAGAGCAGGGCAGAGCAGGGCAGAGGGCAGCCTAAGACTCTGACACAGCTGCCCAAGGGGGCCCTCCCTGAGGGAATGGAGGACCCACCCTGGAGACAACCAGAGCGGGAAGTATCCTGTGGACTTTCGACATTGATAACCCCCTCTTACTTATTGTGGTTTGGGTTTCCCCACCAGGGAAAGGGAGTGGAAGGGACCGGGCTCCCCTCCCTACAACCTCCCGGGCAGTGAGGAGTTGCAGCTGTGACCACTAGGCCATGCTCCTCAAGTGAGGACTGTTACATGCTTTCACTTGCAGGGCAGACATACCCTCAGACACACTCACTTTAAAGCCCCTTTACACATGCAGTTATAACCATTTTAAGGCCTTAGTTTAACTGAGAATCAATGAGAAAAGACTCAAAACATCTTTTTTTTTTTTTCACTTGCATTTCCCTCACCAGCCGCCACATGCCACAGTTAGCCATGCCGTAGTTCTTGAATGAGAGCTGCTAGGATACTGATCTCTGCGGGACCTTGAAAAGTCATCGACTCCAGCCCCCTGCCTTCACTAGCAGGACCAAGTACTGATTTTGCCCCAGATCCCTAAGTTGCTCCCTCAAGGAGTAAACTCACAACCCTGGGTTTAGCAGGCCAAGGTGCAAACCACTGAGCTATCCCACCTGCCCCACCTCTAGGATCATCTAGTAAATACATCTGATATGGCCATTTTTTCTCCCCTGGGTCCAGTTAGTTTGATGCAGCTTTTGTCCTGCAGCAGGAATATTGAGGCAAGGCAGATAACTAGCTGAGCTCTCTCAAGCACATGGGAAAAGGGACATATTGAGTCATTTCGGAAAGCAATAAATTACTCGTTCCCATTGCTGATTCTGTATAATAATGAGGAGGTGAAGCTTTCTCATCACTCTCGAGGCTGGGAATGTTTGGATCCTGTGTTTAATTTATGACTGTGGGAATCCCATTAACAATACAGATACATGAAAAAAGCACTGAATGGCAGTTTAGACTGTCCTGTAACATGATCATTCCAGAAAGACTGCCTTTTTTTTCTAATTATATGCAGATAATCAAGCTTAAAGATGAAATCTTCAAAAGTCAGGGTGACCTTATTGTGTTTTTGGTTTTCTTTTGTCTGAACTAAGTATATTTACCAGCTTCTCCTTTGTATTTATTTATTTTTTAATCTAACCCCCATCCCAGTTTCTTTGATGGTTGCAAGCACTAAATAAGAACAGGCACTGGGGATTAAATTGACAAAAACAATGGATCGTGAGGAAGGACTTGAATATTTCTGGTTGGTTACACTGCGTATTCTGGTGCAACGTGAGATCTTTCTGAAAACGCCCAGCTGGAATTCTATCACTGAGCTTTTAGGGCATTACCTGGTAGACACTTGAATGAACAAACAAAAACAGAATGCATTTTTCGTGCCTTTGAATTTTTGGGCTTAGAGTTTATGAAACAAGAGGAGAACCACTGTTTGCCAAGACATTTCCCATGGTGAAAGCATGCCAAAATGCTGATCACCTTTGGAAAGGATGCATGTAACCAATTAATTTGTCCTGACACTGTTATTTGTGAAGGCTCATCTCACAGCTCTTTTCAGGGAGGTCCCTCCCTCCCCACTGGAAACATTTACTCTACCAGTTGAAACTCAATATGTTTCCACGCTGCTGTGTGGTTTATTCCCTTGCAGGAGAAAATGATGCCCTAAGATTCTATCTACAGGTCTCTAATCTGTTTCACGTAAGTAAGCATCAAAAAGAACAGTGATGTATATTGAGCCTGTGAATATATTTCAATTCTCCAAGCCCTGTAGTTCAAAAACCAAACAAATACATCTGGTCAAAAGCTGAATTATTTCCAGTGGGAAATTGTGAAGTATTTGGATGAGGTTTTTTCAGAATTCCCTGTGAAAATGTTTTGCAAAAAAACCCAAAAACAAACAGGGGGAAAGAAAACACAACACCCTGCACACTTTTTGGTGTTCTAAATACCAAAAAAAAATTGGGGCATTTATTTTTCATCAAAATGCAGAAAATTTTGGCCACTATGACCATTTTCCATGAAGGTTTTCATTGAGCTGTTTTGAGTGAAAAATGTCTCCGCTCTCCAACACTAGACAAAGGTTTGTCAGTAGCCAATGGCTGGAAGTTGAAGCAAGACAAATTCAAGCTGGAAATAAGGCATACATTTCTAGCAGTGAGGGCAATTAATCATTGAAACAGTTTACCAAGGGTTGTGGTGAATTCTCTATCACTGGCAATTTTTCAATCAAGATTGGATGTTTTTTCTAAAAGATCTGCTGTCGTTCCAGCAGGAAATAGGTCAGAGACGTTTCGATAACCTGTGTTATATGGGAAGTCAGATAATATGGAACTCATGGGCCAAGCTCACATCTTAGGGACCATGGTGATCAAAATGGACAATTGACAGCAAGCACCTGCACTCACCACAAGCCCCACCTCTGTATTAAAGATGTGGACAGCTGCAATCTGTTCTTCTTTGTACCAATAATGGGACTGAGCCTGCGTTCTCTGTGCATCCAAATTTCACATGGATTCCACTGGGAGATTTGGGTGTGTACGGAATGTCAGACTGGAGTCTTTAGAGCATTTGGTAAGCAGCCAACCCAGCCCTCGCTAAGGGCCTGACCCTTGATTTCAGTGGGCTTTGGATCAGGACCTACGGAAACATTTGTAGGGCATTCTGTAGGGGCTCACTCTTTTTCCACATGGGTTATTTCCAGCAGAGTGGGCTCTTAAGGCATTCGAGAATGTGGCACAATCAGCCAAGGCCCAGTAAAGTACTCCTGCCCCAGGGCAGACCTTGCCACCCACGCTGACAATACACATTGGTTCTATAAGGCTGAACTCTTCCACTATTGAGTAAACAGCTGCTGGCAGACATTTTGGGCCATCTCTACCTTGCAGGTGATTGGATTAAAGTAACATCTGAATGATTCCCCAGTGTCCTATTTTTAAACATGCCTTCACTCAGCAATGCCACTCTGAACAGCAGCTGGGAAACCATCACAAATAAGAACATATTTGATTCTTTTTATAACATGTCGCTTGTTTACGAGGAAGATGGATCCAGCGTAGATGGGCCTGGACCAGTACCCAGGATTGAAAACTACCCCCCTGCCTTTGAGAAAATTCAGACACCAGCATGGAGCTGAATGTTGCTTCTCTGCCTTTCTCTAGATTTGCGGGAAGGATTTGGACTGGCCCATTATAAACATCACCATACTTCTGGATCTGAATTTTGCAGATCATCCTCTAACCTGGCTTTGATCCTGTTATTCTAGATTCATAGATTTTAAGGCCAGAAGGAAGCACTAGGCTCATTTAGTGTCTCATACTAAGCCGCCTGCATAACACGGGCCACAGAATTTCACCCAGTTCTAAAGTGCGGGGAATTATTCTCCCCTAGTATTTCTTCATTTCTATTCACACTCCAGTCATGGGCTATCAGTGGGTCGAATGCGTCTCCTGGATGCACTCAGGATAAGATTCTGCAGAAGGGCAGCACAGGGTCTATGCAGGCACTACTTAAGCAGACAGCTCCCATTAAAGTCCATGAGAGCCTCATATGCAGGATTTCTTCCCATATATTTATATTTCTTCTTTATACACTCATTTTATGCACATGTCCTGGCACTCTCTTATTTTCACATGTTCACCTGAGGTAGATACTCTTTCTCTTTAATGCAGTATTGCATCTGTAGCCTGGATGTATATGAATTAAGATCTACTGCACTGGCATTTGTAGATTTGATCCAATCCTTTTTAAGGTCCCAATCTTGCAAAGCACTTAGGCACACACTTAGCTTTAAGCATGTGAGTAGCTGCTTTGAAAAATATCGAACTACTCGCATGCTTAATGTGAAACACGTGGTTAGGGGCTTTTCTGGATTGGGCTCTGTCCTGGTCTGACTATCCCAGAGCACCCTCTCATGGCATGACACAGCATTTCACGTTGCTGATCATACCAGGAGATCAACACATCTATGTCCACTGGCCTTCTGATGACATTCGTTGGGTTAGTCAATAACACGCTACGGGAGCACCATGTGAATGTTGTTGTCTTGTCCCCATGTCTGAAATCTCGCAAGCCTTTTGGGGGTTAGGCCAGCGCTCTGAACGTGTTCTCGTGAAATCCTGACTCACCCTGGAAAGAATTCTGGGAGAAGGAGAACGTCCCAAACATACACCTGATTGCTGACCCCACAAAACAACGTACAGGCTTCACCCGTCCCCGGATATAATGGTACACACTGAGCCATTTTAGAACATTGCAAGGTGGCCACTGTCACCTCCCTTTCACCTTTGGAAGATGAGAGACAACGCACAATGGGACTGCGGCCACTGGTCGCAAACTATGGAGCACACGGTAAATCAGCGCCCACTTCGATCGTTTGCCAGAGTTCCAGCAAGCCACGCCCAAAGCTACCCACCAACTCACTGATCTGGACTTCTCTTGCCCTACAACCAAAGGATAGCACTTCGAGCTTCTGCCTCCCTCTCCCCAGGACTTCAGTGGTCTGCAGAGTTGGTGACTCGGCCCTCCAGCCAGGTCACCTTTTAGTTTCATCTCTTCCAGGGTGTCAATGTCCCAAACAAATAATGGTCCACAAAACAATGGCAGACACCACTTCTTCAGCGCCTCCTTTTCAGCCTCACTCTTCTTCCAGAGCAGCAGCTCCCCGGGCTGCCCCTGGAGTCCCTCAGCAACTCTCAAAAAACAGACACAGATACAAGCTACGTAACTTCCACCTAGCCTGGGCTTGAGCTTTGAGGCCATCTTAGGTTCTCCCTCCACCCAGGTTCTGTCAAGCCCTTTTCACAGAGCAAGAACTCCAGCGTCCCTCACTCCTGGATCTCCTTCCCCTCACTGCAGTGATCTCCTTCCTTTGCACTCCTCCCTAAGCCTGCATTTGTAACGAGGTGAGGCCAATTAGAGCTCTAGAGATCTAGTTAATCCCTTCTTGATTGGGGTGGGTTTTATACATGCCACCACGGAATGTTAAATTCAGATCCTCACAGGTGCCTAACTCTCATTGATTTCAATGGGAGTTGGGCACCTAAACAACTCGGAGGATCTGGACCTTAGTCTGTTCATGGACTATTTTGTATGGTTTGAACTTAAACTGCTTTGCGAGGGGCCTGATCCCAATCCCACTGAAATCAGTGGGAGTCTTTCCATTGGCATCAGTGGGTTTGGGGTCAGGCCCTTTGTCCCAGTGTTATGATGGTGTTTTGCTGGTGCTTTTAATTTTAAACCAACAGCCCGTTCTCGAGCCCACGCAGAACAAAATGAGCAAAGGAGAACAGGCTCCTGAAGGCAGTTAAGTTTAAAAGAAATACACCGGGGAGGGTGAAGTTTTCCTGGCGAGGAAGAGGGATGGGGTAAGGTGTCAGGGAGAGATAAAATACATGCAAACTATCAGCTCTTTTCCCCGGCGGGTGTGGGATGACAGTGTACGAAAGGGCAGGGTGAAAAGCAGCTGTCAGGCAGCGATCAACCATGCTACCGATAAACATGCAATGGGTGTTTGCGCCACGTTGCTCACAGGCCAACGTCTCATCCGCAGGCCAGTGAGCTTTCATAATAATAATTAAAAAAAAAAAACAACTCGGACAACTGTTTAAAGTGAAGAGTAGAACATGAACAATGTCTGGCTTTGCTCCTCAGGGTGTTGCCAGCCAATCGCAGAAGGGGAAGATCAGCGTATTCCGAGTGCTGTGCTCTGTTTCAGGCCCATCTGTGCCCTATTTTGAAAGCTTAAGGGGTGCATAGACCTCTTGCTGCTAAATGGTGAATTTCACTGAGAGAAACTAAAATCGGGTGTTTTTTTTTAATGAGCTTTCTGGAACTCTATACAAATTCAGGGAGGATTCTTAGATAATTTGCTGCAAATGGTTAATAGAAGAATGCTATTTTTATTCAAACAAATTATTATAGGATAATAGAAATTAGAAGTGGAAAAGGCATATAGCTAGTCCAGTCCATGTCGCTGCAAGACTGCACCACATAATGCATGTGATGCTAGCCCTTATAAAATGAGCTGTGCAATAAATGCAACAAAAATGATTAGGGGTATGGAGCGGCTTCAATACGAGGAAAGACTGGGACTGTTGAATTTAGGAAAGAGACGCATAAGGGGAATATGATCAAGGTCTACAAATGTGTGACTGGTGTGGAGAATGTGTATAAGAAAATGTTATTGATCCCTTCATATAACACATGAACCAGGGGTCACCCCATGAAATTAATCAGCAGCAGGTTTAAAACAAACAAAAGGAAGTATTTCTTCACACAACGGACAATCAACCTGTGGAACTCCTCGCCAGGGGATGGTGTGAAGGCCAAAATAATTAGATAAGTCCCATGGAGGATAGGTCCATCAGTGGCTATGCTAAGATGGTCAGGGACATAACTCCGTGGTCCGGGTGTCCTTAAGTCTCCACCTGCCAGAAGCTGGGACTGGATGACAGCAGTGGATCACTCTAAATTGCCCCATTCTGTTCATTCCCTACGAAGCATCTGGCACTGGCCACACTTAGACAACAGGATACTGGGCTAGATGGATCATTGATCTGAACCAGTATAGCTGTTTATACACACACACACACACTCTCTCAATAATTGTATGTAACTTAGTTTGTAAGTGCTTTATATCAAGTGCTGTAGGCTCACCCATTTAAAAAGTATTTATTTCTACACATCTCTTGATAATGATCTATTTTTAAAAGAAATTACCCTCCTCATGTATTAAAGCATTTCAAAAAGTTGACTTTGTTTAAATGGAAGCTCAGTTCATTATGCAAAGTAATGCACATTGGAAAACACGATCCCAACTATACATATACAATGATGGGGTCTAAATTAGCTGTTACCATTCAAGAAAGATCTTGGAGTCATTGTGGACAGTTCTCTGAAAACATCCGCTCAATGTGCAGCAGCAGTCAAAAAGGTGAACAGAATGTTGGGAATCGTTAAGAAAGGAATAGATAATAAGACAGAAAATATCATGTTGCCTCTATATAAATCCATGCACCCACACCTTGAATACTGCATGCAGATGTGGTCACCCCATCTCAAAAAAGATATATTGGAATTGGAAAAGGTACAGAGAAGGGCAACAAAAATGATTAGGGGTATGGAACAGCTTCCATATGAGGAGAGATTAATAAGATTGGGACTTTTCATCTTGGAAAAGAGACGACTGAAGGGGGATATGATTGAGGTCTATAAAATCATGACTGGTAATAAAGTAAATAAGGAAGTGTTATTTACTCCTTCTCATAACACAAGAACTAGGGGTCACAACATGAAATTAATAGGCAGCAGGTTTAAAACAAACAAAAGGAAGTATTTCTTCACATAACAGACAGTCAGCCTGTGGAACTCTTTGCCAGAGGATGTTGTGAAGGCCAAGACTATAACAGGGTTCAAAAAAGAACTAGATAAATTCATGGAAGATAGGTCCATCAATGGCTATTAGCCAGGCTGGGCAGGGATGGTGTCTCTAGCCTCTGTTTGCCAGAAGCTGGGAATGGGCAACAGGGAATGGATCACTTGATGATGACCTGTTCTGTTCATTCCCTCTGGGGCACCTGGCATTGGCCACTGTCGGAAGACAGGATACTAGGCTAGATGGAGCTGTGGTCTGACCCAGTATGGCAGTTCTTATGTTCTCTCCACTGAGCCCTCATCAGTTTGTTTCATAAATAAGAGGTGAGGCCAGATGTGAAGGGGGAGTTTTTCCCCCCCCCGGGAATGTTTAGCAGTCAAGCAACGCAGCTAATTTGCTCTCGATCACAATGGCCATGTTTGAAATGAGCACATTAAACAGGAGGGGTCCCTTAATACCTTCCCCCTTCCTATTATTCTTATTTCTTTCACTTTTAATTTAATTCTTTCTCTATGTGTAGGATTTCTCCCCTTCTCTGCTCATGCTAAGAGACACAAAATATTTATCTTTGGAGTTGGCTGAATCATGGAAGTTAGAAATAGAACAATAATAACTAGCACTTATATAGCACTTTTAATCTTCAGATATCAAAGCACAGTACAAAGAAAGTCAGTATTGTTAGTCCCTGATGGGGAAACTGAGGCACATGACAGAGCTGGGATTGGAACCCAAGTCTCCTCAAGCCCAGGTCAGTGTCCGAGAAACTAGTGTCCAGCGTGTTGCACTTAAATGTAGCATGATGACCACAACTAATCACATGAGTCTCCATGTTACCAACTTCCGTGTGTCTAACGATGTTTGGCGTTTTTCTTAAATCCCCAGCTCTTGGAATCAAGAGGCAGCAAGAGAATCTCAGCTTTTATTTTTGAAAATAAGTGAAATTTCTAACCCTGCTGGTTGCAGAGAAGAGCTGGAAAAGGCAGAGAAAAGGTACATGTTTTATTATTGTTAAAAGGATCTCATGATTTTTAAGTCAATCTTGCCTTTTATTTTTTTAAAGCTACACTCATGCTTGAGGTTGGCAGTACTGGACTCCCTACAGCTTGAGCTAAAGGCTACGTCTACACTACGGGGGGGGGGGGGAATCGATTTCAGATACGCAAATTCAGCTATGGGAATAGCGTCGCTGAATTCGACATATCCGATCCGACTTACCCCACTGTGAGGACGGCGGCAAATCGACCACGCGGCTCCCCCATCGACGGCGCTTACTCCTACCTGGGCTGGTGGAGTACGCGCGTCGATTCGGGGATCGATTATCGCGTCTCAATGAGACGCGATAAATCGATCCCCAAGAGATCGATTCTACCCACCAATCCGGGAGGGTAGTGAAGACAAGCCCAAAGAGACTGCAGTCGACTCTCATCTTCTGTTATAACACCCACTGACATCCGGTTGCAGTTACAGCTCATGAAAATGGAGGAAAAAAATACTGAATGACAAGCATTAAGAAAAAGAGCAGAGGCTGATTTGTAAAACTTTATTTAGAAATATTCTCGATATATTCATTATATATATATATTTATATATACACACACATTACAACAAATGTGTTTTCTAAATAGCACATCCACAGTGGGTTGCCTAATCGGCTTTACAAAGATAATAAGGGTACCAGGTCTGGTTACTTAACTTCTGCAGAAAAATGCAGAAACCAAAGGAATTTTAAAAAAAAGAAAAGAAAAGAATTCATCACAGAGTACAACATTGACTGAAGGTGCTGATTCCAAACATAAATGGGATGATGTTATATACACCAAGACATAGAGCAGGCAGAAGAAGAGACGGAGAAATAGGAGATGTACCATTCAAATCACAATTAAAGTACAACTATACATACCTCAGATATACTTAAGTTGTATTCTGCTAAGAGGCTACAAATATATGTGTTTTGTAAAAGGGTTATAAGTTGTACCATTTTTGTCTTCCTTTCAGATACAAAAAAAAAGGGGGGGGAGGGGGGATTTCTAACATTTGAAATGACTTGTCTTGGAATATCCGTCCAAAAAGGGGTAAAATGTCATTATTATTTCAATCCCTTAAAAAAAGGAATAAGACTTCATCTTTGTAACAAAATGTCTCTCCCTCCTCCCCCAGAAACTACTGAGCCCCTGATCTTGCAAAGTGATGAGCGCCCCCTGCAGGAGCTAAGAGTCCTCAGCATCTCTCAGGCTCAGGTTCCAATTTCTTACCCCACTATATAGTTCCCCCCATCACAGAAAGCGTCCCCGACCGGCGTCTGAGTTGAAGTCAGTGACAACTCCCTTTGGAGCAAGGTCTGGCCTTTAGATAAGACCAGACGGTGAAACTGACCCTGACTAATGCCCACATAATGTAAGTCTCACCTGAGCCCCATTTGAGGACTTTATATGTGCAATGAACTGGCCCTCTGCATAGGGGTGAATTCTGAGACCATTTACGGGATTGGGATCACCCTAAAATATCAATGGGGAACTCAGAGCATCCTCCTAAATATACCCCCACACAACACCGAGAGAACCCAGCCTTGCTCATATTACTTCCAAGATAGTATCGACCCATTTTCATAAACAGGCATTAAAAAAAAGAAGTGACTGTACCCTGAAATAAAAATAGGGTCAACCTGGCTTTCCAATAGGCAAATTAATGGCTCTAAATGCTCACACATGGAAATATCTGCATTGCTTTGTACCTCAACACCTATGATAAATAAGAGATAGGGTTGTATGAAGTGTACTCATTCTAGTGATTTTCCCTTACAAAGAAGGGGGCTTTCCAGCGTTGTGTGGATTTTTCTGAATCTCTGTTGAGCAAGTGGATAACGAGAAAGTTTGTTTCTGGTGCGATTGCTCCATCGATCATTAGCAAGTGGGAAAAAGAGAGTCCTATGTAGGTTCTGCTGTTCATGGGATATGCAGGGTCGAGCTCCTCAGCCTGTGTAAACTGCCATAGCATGGGAGTCAATGGAATGACCCTGATTTGCGCTAGTTGAGAATCTAGGCCACACTTTTTAAGTACTCTGTTTTTTTTAAAGTGTCCTTCAATGAACATCTCCAGATGGAGGATAATTTCTGTTTTAAAGTGATCTGGTTATATGTGGCCACCAACTTACAGTACGTCTGCATGTCTGGGAATTGCTGTATGTGTCGCTAATAGCACTGAATCTCGGGCTACATCTACACTACCCGCTGGGTCGGCGGGTAGCGATCGATCTATCGGGGATCGATTTATCGCGTGTAGTGTAGACGCGATAAATCGATCCCCGAGCGGTCTCCTCTCGACTGTTGACTGGATCCAGCTCGGCGAGAGGCAGAAGCAAAGTCGACGGGGGAGCCGCGGCAATCGACCCCGTGCCATGAGGATCCAAGGTAAGTCGAACTAAGATACATCGACTTCAGCTACGCTATTCTCGTAGCTGAAGTTGCGTATCTTAGGGCGATTCCCCCCCCCCCCCCCCCCCAGTGTAGACCAGGCCTTAGTGTAAATCTACACAGCAAGAACAAACCCGCAGCTGTGAGTCTCAGAGCCCAGGTCAGCTGCTTTGCTTCTGAGAAGTCTAGAGATGGCCACACATCCTTGTGTAGACAAGGCTCTGGCGGAAGTCTTAAGTAGACAAAGAGGCAGGATCAAACCAGGGGGCTAATGAACAGACTGGAGAGGGGAGGGTAAGTGAAATAACCATCCTTTCCAAATGGGTAAAACCCAACAAGTCAAAGCACATAATTAAATCTCTTTTATATCCCTTCTACACACACACAAACACACAATTTGTTATTCCACCCCGCCTTTGTTTTTAACTAAAATACCAGGATGACAATTGCAAGGAAAATTCCTGCTCGCCCATACTGAAATGTGTAATCCTCGGGTGACGTCTTGTCCCCACTGAAGCCAGTGACGAGATTCCCGTAGACTTCAACAGGGCCAGGATTTCAGCCATTGCGCAGTAGTTGGGAGGGGAGAGAGCAGGAAACATCTGTGTACCTTTTCTTTCAGTGGATACTGCATGACGGTTATTAAACAGAAGTAATTCCACATCATAAATACAACACCTTAAACAATCCAAAGTTAGGCTAAGGTTTTGGGGGGTTTTTTGGGAAAAAAAAAAGTCTCATTCCTTGTAATAGTTCTTTAGTGGGAGGCCTTTTTCAGCTCTTTAAAAAGGTACAGTCAAAAGCTCTTGGACAACAAGAAGGCATTGTCCTAGCTTCCACACCGACAAGTTGCATATACGTCATCAGAATGGTTTGGAGAGATGCTGCAGAACGGTTAGAGATTTTGGTAGTTTCCAAGTGCCACATGCAAATGGAAGGGACATGTAGCTTCCATTGGCAGTGAAAGAGGGAGTTGCTGCCTGTGTCTGATCCATGATTATTCTGTTTCAAGAGATCATCATCAAATCACTTGATATTGAAGAGGTGTCAGCAATGTTCCCTCCCCCCATCCAGTATTACATCCATGAACAATATGTACAATAAGATGACTTTCGTCTCCGTCCGATCAAGTACCTAAATGTTGAATGTCCACTTGATTTGGTCTTGTTCTCCATCAACTCACTGTCCTTTTAGTTCAGGAATTGTGACCTTTAGAAATATTGGAGTGAGAACTTGACGAGCTCAAGTTCCTGTTTTCTTTTTGGAGATGTACAGCTGAGAAAATAGGGTGTAATTCCAAGACCCAGAGACTTAGGGTTTACTTTCCCCTCTGTGTTTTAGGAGGGATCTGTAAGGTCGTCATCGCTGGGCATTGCCTTCTACAGGAAGAATGGAGTGATGAAGAGTCCTCGTATGCTTTGAATCTAATGTTTCATGTTCTTCTGTGAAGCTGTCCGGGCTCCCTGCTCCATCTAAAGAGCTTCCACAGCTAGAGTTTGGAGACAACATGTCCTGCAGGAGGTCCTCTTGGACTATCCCAGTGTCTTTGTTCGCTTTACCCCTTTGGTTTCCTTCTTCTTCCTGGTCATTAAGCAGTTTGGCCAGGAAGTTGATGTATTTCATAGCCAGACGTAAAATTTCATTCTTGCTCAGTTTTTTGTCAGGTGGGTGGGTCGGAATGAGTTTACGAAGCTCTGCGAATGCACCATTGACATTCTGTTGTCTCCACCTTTCCCGGCTATTGGTAAAAATGCGGCGGACCACTTTTGTATGGGGACCTGAAATTACAATAGTGTATGATTAGGGGCAGCATTAAACAGATTATTTATCATTTCACTTAACGGTCAAAATTTCCCCATGTGACTGACTAACTTTAGGCACCTACTTCCCTAGGTAGGCATCTCAACAGAAGTGGTCTGGTTTTTAGAATCGCCACAACTTCCGTTCGAGACAATGGGAACTGAAAATCAGAGCATTTCTATTTAGGCATCTAACTTTAGTCAGCTAAGTTTGAAAGCTTAGGCCATATGTGTGATTAGCAGGCTGTTTGTTTTCATCATATCCCAGTGATAAAGGACTTGTACAAGGTTAGCTCATGCAGCTGCCTTATATTTTATACTTCATTAACTTCTCTTAACATTGGCCAAAACAGATATGACAAGAGACAACGGGAGAGAGCAGAGGTTCTGGTGGTTCTATGGTCAGGATACAGATACTTGTCTAAATCATTTATTTGATACAAACCCAAAGCTGGTAGGGAGCTTAAAGCTGTTACGTGTCCATTTGATGGCCTATGTGAAATGAGTTGCTGGTACTCAGCCCAATTCCTTGGGAACAGGTAGCCACATTACAAAACCAGCCTCCCTCCCAGTTTGAGCACTGATCTGCTAAACCCAGGGTTGTAAGTTCAATCCTTGAGGGGGCCATTTAGGGATCTGGGGCAAAAATCTGTCTGGGGATTGGTCCTGCTTTGAGCAGTGGGTTGGACTAAATGACCTCCTAAGGCCCCTTCCAACCCTGACATTCTATGACCAAAACAAAAATTAGTGCCTGTGTTGGAATTCTGAATGGAGACCAGGAACCAAATCATCCTGGAACCCCTATCAGTTTTAGAAGCTCTCTCTTCGGGTCAGCATTGGGGAACGTTGGCAAGGCAGCTGGAGCACCTTACAATGACGCTGTCGCTGACCATGCTTTTCCTGTCCTGTAGATACCCTCAACCTGATTCTATTTTGATTGACTTTTGTAGGAGGGGAAACAACAATAAAATACTGCTGTTAATTTAGCCTGGCAAGCAGTGAACTCCATTTAAAATGGCTAGTTTCACCCCAGGGCCAGTTTTAGAATGAATGTGTTAACCTAAAACGGGTAACATCCCGGAAGACCAGATAGATAGCAACATTGACTGTGTATTCTCCTTTCAATGTGTGATCATAACGCCTACTGCCATTGGTGGGGGGTTGTATGCATGGAGGGGAAAGATTTATCAGTGGGTCCTGCCATGCATAAGATCCAGGTTGGAGTGCAATCTCAGCATCCCATTTCCCTGGACCAGTGGAAGCATGTACAACCGGGCACTCATTCCAACTATTGGACAGTGCAACTTCTATCCAAATAGTACTCACCGAGTGTATTATTATTAATACATGTTTTGCTTTCCATAAATCGTTATTGAAGGAGCCTAGCAGGAGACCTCATGAGGGTTGCCATGGCAAAAACCACTCTAAAGATGAGAGACATGCCTGGAAAAGCACAACACCAAGGACAAATGTAGAGTATAATATCTATGGGGGTGACACTGAATGACAGATCACATGGCCTTGTACAGCACATGACCACACGCTATACTCTTGAAATCCCTTGTCTGATTACTGCATCATGGTGGGAATAAGTCCCTGACCAATATGCACCTGCCTGTGGTCAGTTGTTTAGACTGCCCAGTGTTCCATCATCACCCAATGCTCGTGCCTACCAGTGGGATGCTTTGGCTCTAGCCATGTGCCCACTGCACTGTGCGTGTTTTGGTTGTTAACACACACTTGGACTCCTGGGGTGGGGAGTTCAGCTATAGCAAATGGATAATAGACGATGTGCTCTGAAGCTCACTTATAATATTGTTGCAACATACTAATAAAATGCGGCTGCCTCCTGATACATCCACCCTCAAGATCAGAGAAGACAGAAATCCCAAACACTAGGAAATGAAATGCTGGCTGGGGAAAAGAAAACACTGACACATGATGTGTTGCGAGAAAAATCCATTCCATGGGCTTTGCAACTGGAAACACTTCTAAGCAACTGCAGTCATTGCTGCGACAGATTCAAGCTACTGGCCCCTCCAAACCAAATCAGCCACGTATAAGCAAACAGACACATCTCAATCACATTACCAGGAGCTGCATAGTTGAAATGCACAATCGTCCCTTTCCCCTCCCCACCGTTAAAAATAAATCCAACCCAAATAACAACAAGAACAATCACAGAAAATGGGAAGGACTGAGGTCCATCACTACCCACCCCAGATTCTCCCCTCCCCCGCATACGCAGGACATTGATCGTGTGGGATACGCCCACCTGATCCTAACAGATGCTCAATGCTCCACAGGAAGGCGAAAAAGCCAAGGTGTCTGCCAATGCACCGTGGGGGGAAAATGTCCTTCCTGACCCCAAATCTGGTGATCAGTTCAACCCTCTGCATGAGAGCAAGAATCACCATGATTAAGGAAAAACTTAATTTTGCAACTTTCAGTTTCCTTAGGGGGATCTAGCTATCTGGGCACTTACTGGGCTTCCATCCCTGTAGCATCTAAGCACTTCACAAGCATGAATGAATTTACCCTCATGATTGCCATTTCAGAAGCACTCTCGTCCCCATTTTACAGATGGGAAGGAGAGGCTCAGAGAGATCAGAGTGACTTGACCAAAGTCACAATGGGAGTTGCTGGCAGAGCCAGGACTAAAACCAACATCTCCACAATCCCAGTCAGTCAAGCACTTAAGCCATGAGGCCATTCTTCCACTCCCAAAGAGCACCATAACCGAGCATTTAAATGCAGTTGTAAGATCTTAACGACAGGGACTGTTTCTTACTCTGGATTTGTACAGCACCCTGAACACAGGTCCCCAGTGCTAGGTGGGGCATCCAGGCAATACCATGACACAAATAATAACAACAGTAGAGCTATTTGCACTGCTAGCCTATAATTAAAGATCTCGCAGGGTATGTTTACGCTGCACATTAAGCCCGGGCTCTGACTCAGGTTTGAGCCCACGGCCCTTTTCCATCCACATGCAAATCAGCCTGACTCGGGTCAGCAGCACTCAGGAGCTGGGTCCTCCTAGGACCCTGCTAGGGGGGTGGGTCAGAGCCCGAGTCCTGCTGGGACTCAGGTCCAAATCTTGTCATTTTGCACTGCGGACACAGCTCAAGCTACAGACCTTGCAGAATGTGTGCACTAGCACAGCTGTGAGGCCCAGGTCCAGCAATTGCAAACCCAGGTTTACAATGCAGTGTGGACACTCAAGCATTAGCATGAGCTTGGAAACACCAAGTGCACAAGTGCAGGTCCCACAGACCTAGGTTTACAACGCAGTCTAGACATAACCTCAGTGCTCCTGTTACAAAGCCCAATTCCAAGACTCAAACATACTCCTCCGAGCTTAAACAAATATATCAAGAAACATGGAAATCAGATTCTCATGCAGAGAGGGTTTTGTTTAATTTTACAAAATCTCTTTTGCTGCTTTTGAATTTGAGTGGAAAAATAATAGAGATCACTAGCCTAACAAAAAATTTAAAATACCAAGGCCCAATCTTGCATGCACAGAATACCCATTGAGTTCACTGGGGGGCTGGTGCCCCTAAGGAATCCATTCATAAATTTTTTAAAATGCTGTGATCATCTAAGACAGGGGTAGGCAACCTATGGCACGGGTGCCAAAGGTGGCACGTGAGCTGATTTTCAGTGGCACTCACACTGCCCGGGTCCTGGCCACCGGTCTGGGGGGCTCTGCATTTTAATTTAATTTTAAATGAAGCTTCTTAAACATTTTAAAACCCTTATTTACTTTACCTACAACAATAGTTTAGTTATATATTATAGACTTACAGAAAGAGACCTTCTAAAAAAGTTTAAAATGTATAACCGGCACGCGAAACCTTAAATCAGAGTGAATAAATGAAGACTCGGCACACCACTTCTGAAAGGTTGCCGACCCCTGATCTAAGATGACATGAGGCATAACGCAGACCATAGAATTTCACCCCGATTCCTGCGTTGACATCAGACACAATGCAGGTGTAGAATTTCATCTCCGGATTCCTGCATCGAACCCAGTAACTATGGTTGAACTGAAGCATATCTTTTAGAAAAACAGTCATCCTTTCTTGATTTAAAGATTTGAAGTGAGGGATAACACAGGACGCTTTATGGATAGGTCGTGAAAAACGGAGGTATTCTTCTAAATGAAATTTGTCTGGTAATTAATTCAGAAGATTGAATAGGGCTTTCTCTGTAATTTGTTAAATATAATAAAAATCAAAAGGAGAAGTGGTAGAAATTTTTCAAAATCCCAACAGAATTTTTTTGCAAATAGTTTTCAAAACTTTTTGTGAACTTTATGTATTTATTTGTTTTGCAGCTGGCTTGGAGAGCGGTCAAAACATTTTAACACTTCGACAAAACGTTTTCACGAAAAAAGATTTTGATTGGAGTTACTTTGGGGGCTTCACAACTGTTCCTCTCTGAAGCACTCAGCTTGTGCAGTTCAGGGCTGAGCCCTGTGGGGGTAAACATGAAGGTTGGGAGAAAGCCAGGAAGCCAGGTGGTTTGTTACTCATGATCCAATAAGCTGAGAGGAGCGGGCGCTGCAGGCGGGGGAAGAATCTGTCCAGCTGACATCGGGAGCTACTGAGACTCTGCTTGCAACATATATTGTTTTCTTAGACTCTTCAGACATATTTCTGGGTCAGTGACTGGCCCGTCTGCTATCAGTTTCTTCCAAGTGCAGGTTTTAAACATGCCAGATTAAGCCACTATCCTGGTTGGCAGAGGAAGCAACTGAAAGGCCTAAAAATGGCCACCATACTCTCATTTCTGTACCTCACTTATGCGCTGTCCAGTCCCCTGCCCCTGTGAATGCCAATTCTCCACCTGCTCATTCTGGTTCGATCATAAATCGAACTGACTTGCAAAGCTTAAAACTGAAATTTGCATACCTACACTGCCCCTATTTTAGGAGAAAAAGTCCAGGCCTATTTTGCCATTCTATCTCCCAAAGAGCGCTCCTAGTTTAATGTCTCTGTTCCTCCCCCCAAATGACCCATGTTGCAAATCTTGTCAGATATGAAATACTCCTTGACAGACAAACCATAACTGTTCTGAAGACATTACACTTTCTTGTACCAGCTGCAGTCCATTGATGTCAGTGGAAGTTGCATGTTCATGTTTAGGGGCACAATTTTGCCCTATTTATTTGACTTGCTAAATATAAATTTGATCCAAAACCCCTTGGAATCTTTCCACTGACTTCAGTGGGCTTTGGATCAGGCCCTCTGGGCCTGCAAACACTCACCCATGTAACTTTAAGGTTATTCACATGCATAAGTGTTTGCAGGCTCAGGGTCCCAGTCTGCTCCCTGAGATACACCCCCCAAAACTATCCTAGTTCAAAGGCCTGATCCGGCAAATACTTAATCAACCAATTTGGGATCCGCAGGATCAGGCCCAATGATTATACCTAATACATTATCTAGTAAATACATAGTCACTTTTCTTTCAAATACATTTATATATGTACTGCTCATCTAAACAGTTATTGTGTGTATTATATATAAGTAAAACTTCACATCTACGCTAAAAACAAGTAAACTCAGCGGTAAGGTTAAAACTCTTGCTCAGACTCTCATGACATTGATACACACTTGTGTTTTTATTTGTCAGCCTTAATTATTATTTATATAATGGTAGAACCTAAAGGCTCCAACCAAGATAAGGACCCTATTCTGCTAGGTGCTGTACAGAAACATGGTCCCTGCCCCAACCAGCTTACAGTATAAATGGACAAACAGACAGAGGAGGGAGGGAAAGGGAATAACATAAATGCAGTGAGACTGGAGTGATGTTTTGCAAGCATTATGTTAGCCTCACAATTTTCTTTTGAAATGTGGAGGACTGGGGTTTTATTTGGATAGGTTAGCTAAAAAGAAAGACAAATGAAGGTAACTGAATTTTCGGGCTTTTGTGGATTTCAATGTTTTATCATTTAAAATGCATTTTCTTTTTATCCTTTCATCTCATTTCTATAGACATCTGTCACTGTGGAGAGCTTTAGGCTTTGATTTAAAAACTAAGGACCTTTGACTGGAAACATACACTACATAGGAGTGTTTACTCACATAGGCATTCCCACTGAAACCAATAGGACTGCGCAGGGGTAGGTAGTGAGATAATATCCTAGGCTTTTTAATTCCTTCCGTACTTTGAAAGATTTTTTAAATTACATTATAAACTCTGGGCCAGCAGTCTGGAAGCAGAACTGGTCAATTTCAAAGGGCAATTCTGCTTGAGAGCTTCTGGCACAAGGCAAGCCTCTATATGGTGACTTGCTGAAGTGTCTTTGCAATTACTGCACCTCAGAAGAATGGCCCCTATTCAGCAAAGCACTCAAGCATGTATATAATTCTGTCTCACTACAATGGGACTTAGGCCTGGTCTACACTTAAAACTTATACTGGCATAGCTATGTCAGTCCGGGGGTGAAAAAACCACATTCCCTAGACTATGTAGTATGTTGATAAAACCCCCAGTGTGGATGCAGCTATGCTGACGGAGGACCACTTCGGTCAGCATAGCTAACATTGTTCAGGGA
>NW_020664461.1:542082-665359 GCF_002925995.2 Terrapene triunguis | reverse complement strand
TATATATATATATAATTAAAACACGTTTATAAATACTTATTTATTTGTTTTAATTATATATATATAACAAATTTATAATATATGTAATATATATGGAAATATCTTGCTCTTCATATTCATATATTTCTATTAATAAATGGGTTTAACATGAATGCAACCCCCTTACTAATATAAATATATAACATAAAGACTTCTCTCTACATATATCCCATCACACATATAGGTCGAAATAAAACAAATGATTTATTTGTATTACCGGACTAGAGCTGAAAACAGGATGTTTGTTTTCAGCTGGCATTTCTCAAACCGTTGCCTGCAGATTTGCAGACATGCGATTAAAAGTGCAGGGCCTAAAAATTAAACCTAAAAGCCAGTCGGATATGAATACGCAGGTTGAAGCTTTTATATAGTACAATCTTTGTCAGAATTTCTCATTGAAAGTTTGAGATGGGATCCAATCCTGAATATCGGTTATTTTCAGTCCCACCCACACAATAGAAATATTTCCCTCCTGTCAATTACTTTAGCATGACATTAATTATGAATCAGGATGATTTTTTTTTTAAAATTCCCGGTATTTGTGACTGCTTAAGGGATGTAATCCTAAAGGATATATCAACTCCCTGTGTCGATAGCTCTGCCTAATATGTCTGTCTACTCCACATCTCTCTCTATAAAATTGCGAAGTGGAAATATTTCATTTTTGGATCTCTTTCAACGAGTTAAACCAGAGTACAATACAACAAGAAGGAATCAGCAATTTTAAACACATCCTTCCTTTTCCCTTCACAAATATACAAGGCAAAATAACAGCGAAACACATAGACAATGACCAACAAGCCATTAGCCAAAGCACTTTCTTTTCTGATCATTTCACAGAGCATTTCCCGAGCCTGTTCAAATGCAATAGCAGAAAATAATAATCGTTTCATTTTCCGTAGGAAGATAAATAAGTAACCCTTCCCAACCGATTTTCCTCTTTGCCTTCAAAATATTTCACACTTTTAAAACATCAGCAGAGAATCTGATTGAATTTGCGTCTTTCGGATCGAATTTGTTACTAGAATAACATGGGGGTGGTGAATCCTATAATTTTAATGTCTTAATTTCCACTTCTCCTACGTAATTTGTGCTGGTCGTAACCCCTGTCCTAGAGTCTTTGTTTAGAACTGTGGATCTGACGGGAAATTTGTACCCATTAATCCAAGTATTAGTTCATTTCCCCTCCAGGAGCAACAACAACAACAAAAATAGAATGAAATAAAACATTATTTTGGAGTTGCTTCTTGCTAGCTAGACTCAAACAGGGCCTTTCCGATTAACTGGCTCCATAGCAAAACCAGATCCCGATTAAAAGGAACAAAACCAATCCTACCCAAACCTATACACCCATATCTATACTTCGCTTCTGCATCTGCCCCGAAGAAAGGGTTGTTAATCCTGCCTTCTCTCTGCAGCATCAAATATCCGGCTGCTTTGGGATCAATTTGCTCAACGAAATTTCCCAAAAAGAAAAAGATCCGTCCCTTCCCCCCTGCCTCCACCCATTGAACAATGGAGAATTGTTTTTAATTTTTTGTTGCGCATTTTTACATATTGCGCAACAAACGTGAAAATGCTCGCTCGCTCTCCAAAAGGAAGCCCGGGAAACAATGCGCAAAATACAACGCTTTCCCCTTTCTATATACATAAATCTATATACTCACCATTTGCTTTTCATTGGTAAAAGTGAGTGGAGCCATTTTGTGGCCTATTCATTGCGGCTATATTTCCCCCCCTCCTCTCTCTCTCTTACGGTAGTGCTGGGTGGCTTCACTGGAGCAGGATCTAATTCCACATCACGTCCAGTTTCCTATTTAGTATGGAGAACGGAACACTAGAGCAATGTGGCCAACAGAGATAAAGCCCCAGCAATGGCCCGCCTGCCCTGATAAGCTTCTAAACCCATTATTTATGAAATGATTCATTATTATTTGGCAATTTTATCGAAGGAAAGCGGGAACTTATTGCAAGGATATGCATAGGAATAACTTTGGAATGCATGCCTTATAGCTTTTTCTGTGTGTGTGCTTAGAGGCTCTTAAAAAGACACTGTAGAAAAGAGTAATAAAAAATGCACCATGACTGCCCACATTTGAATAGCAATTCTTTATTTTAGTCCTCTTGGAGGTTATTATGCCCCTGCGTTTTTTTGATTAAATATGGAACACCTACTCAGTTCTTAATTAAATTTAATGAGCCAAAATAAATTGCTGGAGATATTGAGTGAGGAGGGGGGGGGCTGTCTGGGACAATAGGGTAAATAAAGCAAATTGACAGGGAACATTTAAGCAAGATTCCCCCCCCTCCAATATTTCTTCACTGCAAGCATAAATGGGGGGGGGATCTCTAGTTTTAATTTAATCTGATCAGGTTTAGGCGGGGGTGGTAAAAGACTCTGCAATCCATGTGGGGCTCGGGGATTTAAAGTGGGGAGGGGAGTGGGTAAGAAATAAAAGGTAAATCCTGGAAAATAATCAACTTGAAACTGGGAAAACACAAAAGCATTTCGGATCGTGCTCGGTCAATATAGCTGGGCTGTGAAACGTGGGGTGGAAGGGACTGGGGGAGGAAGACAATCTGATTATTTAAAACAATAAGACATGGCTGAAAGAGAATGATCTGCCAAGATAGCGCCATTTACAAAATAGAAGATCAGGTGGAAAATGATCGCTGTCCTTTAAAGCTGGAGTGCTTTAGGGTATTTTTCCCTATCCTTGAGAAATACGTTGGCTTTTTAAATTCTAAACCATACAATATACGCTGTATCAAGGGGATTAACACAAGGTAAACAATAAATCTGGATCAGTCGTGTGGGGAAGGGTCCACACTAGCTTTTTACAAACGTGCTAACTACCTCGATTGAAATACCAATCGATTCACTTTAAGTATTAAGGTGTAGGTCCCACATAAATGCGAATGAACCCTACTAATCAAATAATCACCATTACAATACCGAGCGTGACACACGAATAAACAAAACAAGAAATAACTAAATAACGAAATCAAATGTAGGATGCCACCCTGGTTTGTCCAGGATTAAATCGTGATTTGGTTGCACATGTGCTACCTTTTACAATTGCAGAATGGCCAAGCAACCTTCAGGGAAATGACTGCGAAACAGAGTGTGTAGTGTTGGGGCACACAACTCCCAACGTTGATTTATTTTTTTCCCCCCTTGGAACAATGTGATGGCCGCGTGTATCTCAGGGGTTTTCTGTTTGATCAGCAAAGACACGAGGTAGGGGATAGCTGATGGCTGTGCTGTGAAGGTCTCTGCGCTGGATCACCATAGTTAGAGGCTGCCTGGGTTTTGCCAGCAGTCATGTGAGATGAGAAAAAGAATCAGCGTTTATTTTCTCTCTCTTACCCATATGCGCCTACCTGGCTACCTTCCGCTTCCCAGCCCTGGGCGGTTCGCCTCCAGGAGGGTTTGGCGTGGGAGGCTGGCTCTTTGCAAGGGATCCCATCATCCCTTTCCTAAAATGCAGCCAGCCTCGTCAATTGTGTGAGACAGAGGAGGCCTTACCCTGCAAACGCGGTGTATTGGGCATTTCAGAACAAAGGCTTCCGAGGACACAGGGCCACTTGAAGCCACCAGAATCCTGGTCCTTTCACCCCTCCCCCCCCCCGGCAGGTGAGGAACGAGGGAGAGAAAAGATCGGGTTTGGCTGGGGTTTCACAGGCACCTTTGCGTCCAATTCTCCTTCCACCCAAAGGCCGGTCGCTCCCCACGAGCCGGTTCTGATCATTTCGCGCTCGGGCAGCAGAGACCCCCCAAAACACAAACCAGAAAGCGGGGGGACGCCAGGCCGTGCAGTTTAGCGGAACCCTAGCCCCTCAGGTAACGAACAAAGATTAATTCGTTATTCGCATTAGACCCCCAAAGGTGGGGAAGGGAATGGGCGTGAGGGGGAATGTGATCCTCTCTAAGGGAGCCCGGAAACCTGTCAAGAAGCAGGTTCCGTCCCCAAGCTTTTCACTTAGCCTCCTGAGACAGGGGTCTCCCCGCTCCTGGGCCCGGGGTCTCCCAGCTCCTGGGCCCGATCCCGCTAGGCACGATGCCCCCAGGCTCAACCACAAATCCCCCCCCCCCCATCATCTGCTCTTGTCCCCGCCACTCATCACTTGAGCCTAACTCCCTGGAGGCCTTTTGCTACTGGTTTGCAAAAACCACCGGCTCTTGAGCAAGGCAGCTTGCAGGGTGCCCCATCTTAAAACACACGTGGAGCTAAACCAAAGGCTGGTTGTTTTCCCATCGGCCACCCCCTCTCTGGCTAGATCCAGATCTCTCTCTGTCTCTGCGGCCAGGGGAAGGATAGAGGAGCAGAAATTATCTCCTCTCCCCTCCCCCCTTCCATTCCTTGCCAACTCCAAGCTGTCCTTTGGGGGCTCCCCGCTTGCACTTGAACTGTGGTCTCCTAGGAACGGGCCCCCCCTCGCGTGGAAATATTTTACCCACGTGCCCCCCACCTGTACAAACCGCTGCGAGGGGAAGGGAAAAGGGCCCTTGAGCTTCCTTCGTTTGAACTTCCCTGAAGCGGCTTTTCGAGGCCCCCGGGGGAGAGACGTCCCAGGACTGGATGGATTGATGGGTTTCCTGCCCTGCCTTTGATGTTGAGTGTGAATGGGGCGGGAGGGGGGAAGAGACGTGAGCAGTCACGACTCGCGGAGTCTTTGCTGTGCGTGTTGCGAGCTCCATCCGGGAAGCACGATCCGTTTCAGCTCGGCTCCTCTCCGAACAGGAAGCGTTAAAGATAGAACAGACTTGGCTGGGGCGGGGAGATTAGGAAGTCAAGCCTCTTGTGTGCCTCCCGATCCATAAAGCCAGGGCTATGGCCCCAGGATAATCCCTGTTACATCATTTCTAGATCACACACGGTATAGACCAACAGGGGTCTACATCGCCTTACCCCACCTTCACCATCCCCTTGCCGTGTGAATAGGAGCTGCCTTGTAGAGTTTCATACCAACGCCGCCTTTAGTTAGAATTAAGGTATTCTCTGGAGGGATGGACACTGACGGTGAAAGCACGGTGGTCTAATGGTAAAGGATCCACATTTAACAGACCTGGCCTGTATTGTCTACTCTGCCCCTGAGCCAAAGCCCACTGAAATCACTGGGGGTGTTTCCACTGACTTATAATTGTCCGTGTTCTAGAGACCCAGGGCAATTATTTAACCTATCTTCCCCCCTTCCCCTTTTAATACATCTTGCCTATTTAGAAAATAATCTAATTGGGGCAAGGACCCTCACTGTGTGTGTCTAGTTAACTTTAGGACACCAGAGTGCTGATCTCAGGGGAGATGCCAAGTGGCTATTGCAGCAGAGAGCAATATTAACACCTCCACCCCGTGTAGCACCATAGGCTGGATGGATAAAACGGTTACTCACCTTCTCATAACTGTTGTTCAAGATGTGTTGTTCATGTCCATCCCAATCAGGTGTGCACGTGCATGGCAGCCGGAAGATTTTGGCCCTAGCAGGATCCGTAGGGTCGGCCTAGGTGCCCCCTGAAGTTGTGCCCTCATGGTGCTCAATGTAGTGGTCTGCCACCCTGACCCCCCTTCAGTTCCTTCTTGCCGGCTACTACAACAAAGGGGTAGGAGGGTGGGTATTGGAATGGACATGAACACCACATCTCAAAGAACAAGTTACGAGAAGGTAAGTAACTGTTTTTCCTTCTTCGAGTGGTTGAAAATGACATGAACAATCAGGTTTCTGTCTATCCTTATTCAGGGTCCTGTCTATCCCCTGATTCTACAGTTTGTGGGATTTGGCAGAGTCCAACCCCTGCTTCAAGATTGTGCTCTAGCCGTTGAGCTTTTGTTTGAAAATTACCTTTCTAGATATCAATCAATCAATAAGGCTTCAGAATGTTGACAGTCTAAGCCAATGCAGTTGCCATCTTCTTGAAAATACTGAATAAAACAAAAACACAAAACAAAAAGAATAGCTCAGAGGTATGAACGGCCTCATCAAGGTTAAGGGGATGTTAACTCTGAAACCTAGCAATGACAGCTTTAAAACATTAAACCATTTTATTATTTGACCAAACACATCCAAATAGCTAGTGGGCTTATACCTGATTACTAGAGGTTTGTACCTTCAAAAAGATTCTATAGGGCCTTCAAAATATGTAGACAATGGGGGAAAAGGGCCTAAGAGCCAACAAATATTCTTGTTGATCATTAAACAATCCACTTTGACAAGATACAACTGGTCATAACATGGACAGAAATATATATGTTAAAGACCACTGGAGTCTAGATGATGCCATTAAATATTTTGCTTTAAATGGCCAATACCTTACCAATATTCTTATTCTTCCATTAGCCCCACTTGGAGTATAATGGAAGACAAGGTTGTAGCTTTATTGTAACAAATTGCACACAAAAATAACCCTGCTAGCTCTAAAAAATACCAACCACATCCAGGAGGGCCAAAGGTCATGAGATAGGTGCTTACCTGTAGAGGACAGAGGCAGAAGGCTACAGCTGGAAAGTGCATCTGATCTCTTGGTTGCACAGAAGCAGCCTCATGGGTTTTATCTCAATTTCTATCTATTCATTGCCCTAGTGCACAATGCAGGACTCATTACAGCATATTCTCAGTACTTTTCTCCAGTTCTAATTATCACAGGGTCCCAGAGCTTGGGCTCCAGCCAGAGCCCAGAAGTCTACACAGCAATGAAACAGCCCGAGCCAGCTGGCACAGGCCAGATGCAGCTGTCTAGTTGTTGTGTAGACACACCCTCAGTGGACAGCTTGATGTTAACAAGCAGACATACTAACCTGTTGAAAGACAGCCCGCTCCCAGTTACCACCCCAATCCCCGCTCCATCCCCCCCCAGCTCTTAGGTTGAGGAAAGTTGGACTCTGCTGAGAAAGGGTCTGATTTCTCTGCAATACCAGTATGTTCCACTAGACAAATACTTGGAGAGTAATTGTGGGGAGGTGTCCAATTCCCTCATGCAATCACCCTTTCATTATTTATGCACAGTGGAACAGCTTCAACAGGAGCAAGATCCACATGTCAGAATATCCCTTAACTCAGTGGCTAGCGCATGCTCCTGAGAGGTGGAACACCCCTTTCAAATCTTGTCCCCCCTTCTGCCAGAGGGGGCAATTTGAAGCTGGGTCTCTCACATCCCAGGTGAGTGCTCTAACCACTGGGCTAAAAGTTATAAGGTGGGCACCTTCTCCAGCTCTTTTGTGTAGAGCAAGACAGACTCCCAACTTATTCTGGCAAAAAACTGTAGGCTCCTAAAACGTCCGACTCCGGGCCGCTGGTTCCTGTTCATGTACTGCTAGCAGTGATAGGTGCCTATCTGTGAGAGGGGGCAGGGCTTAGCACACCCCTCTTGAATCAGCGCCTCCCATTGCCTAGCTTAGGCAGCTACCCCACCTAGCAAGCTGGCATTTGTGGATCTCATTCTTAGGCATCTAACTCGGCTTTGTGGATCACAGTATTGTTCTTGGATTTTCTAGGCACCATGACGCTCAGTGTTGCAATGCCTAAATCCCCTTTATGGATCTCACCTCTAGTACCTGGCTTCTGTTCTAAAGTACAAGCTTACACTTCTTAAGAATTTTTATTCTAGTTATTGTAACGGAAGATATATTTACTGCCCTGGATTCCAGTTGGGCCAAGTAGAGAGCCAGACTTCCAGAGGGTTCACATCACATCCAGAGAGGAAGGAGTAAGATTATCTTCTTGATAGGCTGCAAAAATTTCCAGTGCAAGTGGCATTGAGAAAGCCTGCTCTCCACAACCCCTAGCCAACCCTGGTAGTGCTACTCTCTGTTCTGGAAAGCCTTTGAGGTCACAGTGGAAGCACAGTGGCAGGGAGAAAGCTTGCTGCTTGTACCGTAGCGCCTTTTCACAGCACTAAATCCCTGCTAAGAGTTCAGAGGTAAAGCAATGGCTTGCTTGGTGGTCTAAAGTGAAAGGAGTTCTATGAAGCAATTTTTTTTGCTTCCTAATTTAGCAGTTAGGAAAGAAGGTGGGGGTTCTTAGCTCCTGAAGCAGGGTGAAATCTTGGTTGATCAACTGTCATACACAGCCTGTCATTGATCCATCTTGCATTAGAACATAAGAACGGCCATACTTGGTCAGACCAAAGGTCCATCCAGCCCAGTATCCTGTCTACTGACAGTGGCCAATGCCAGGTGCCCCAGAGGGAGTGAACCTAACAGGTAATGATCAAGTGATCTCTCTGCCATCCATCTCCACCCTCTGACAAACAGAGGCTAGGGACACCATCCCTTACCCATCCTGGCTAATAGCCATTAATGGACTTAACCTCCATTGAAACAAGTAACTAAATGCTGATTTAGCATAAATACACTGATTTATCAGTGAGACACTAGATGGCTCTAGTTCCATTAAGGCATTCACTTCATTAGGGAGGAGTTTATTTTCCCCATTTATGACTCACTCCAACTTCCCCTGAATTCAGTGGAAAAGCCTGGCACTGGACTTCAGCAGGAGCTGGATCAGGCCCTTGGTCCCTGTTGACCATGACAATTGATTGCTGTTCTTGGAGTCCTGAGCAGAAGCTATGCTGCAGGTCAGAATTAACAGAGCTCAGGAAGAATTGTTCTTACAGGGTTGGAAAGCACCTGATAAAAAGTAGGTAGAGAGGTTACCATTAAAGTCAGTACATGAAATGCCATTTAAGATTGTAAATAACTTAGTAAGTGAAGCTAGTGACAACAGCCAAAATATTGAACCAAAAAAATCTAAAAGCTCATTACAGAAATGGACCAGTTAAAGTAAGAATGAATAATTTATTAGATTCATGAACTCAACAAATGTATAAATCTTATAGGATTAAAAAAAAAAAAAGGCTATTTCAGTAATGCACTCCAGAGTGTTGATGACAGGTTAATTTACATATTAACACAGAAGAACAAAGTAAACCAATTAGTTTGCTTGTCTTTATTGAACTCAAGAGTTGTTAAAAAGTTTGAAAACCATGTGAAACAGCATACTTGCAATTTTACTTAAGGTTAGTCACTCGTTTAACAATTAACTGTGATTGCTATATTGTAAGTGTTTTAACAAGGATTAAACACCACATCAAACATAAATAAGCAACAGATCAATAGTCCAGTTTTGTATCATACGGATTTGCTTGGCCTTTTATGATTAACATGTACTTTTCAAATAAATAGACACTCATTCAGTAGAAAAAAACCCACAAAAAGATATAAACATTGAGTGCTAATTTTACTGACGTCCTTCTTCGGTTTTCATGATACATTTAATGTCTATTATATGTGCAATTGTGGCTGAATTTTAAATAATTTTATACTAATTAAAGTCAAGGTTATGCTTTTCCACATACAGTAACCCTGCCATATGCTTGGGTAAACTTTAAAGTCAGTGCGTTCATTCTATTTGAGTTTAAACTCTCACCTATACATTATACCCTATAGCTCAATGTTGGCACAAATGTATAAAAAGGTCAATGATGCTTTAAAAAAAATACAAGAATTGAAAAGTTAAGAAACAGGCATCATTAAAAATATATTGGAGCACAGCTTATGTCCAGACTATTCTGAATTGATTGACCTTTTGGATATTAAAGATGTATCCAAATTGTAAACAAAAGTACGTATGTTCTTTAAAATCTGACAGCCAAATCCCTGTCAGCTGAGCAGCTGGTGGACCAACACTATCACATGCTCAGTTTTGTTAGTCCTTTGTTGCCAAGAAAGCTAAGTAACCTATAAAGGCAACGTAATCATTGGCTTCTTCTAATCTTGTTCAACCTTGAGAAGGCTTCAAATCCAAGAAGTGCTGGTTGCCAGTCTTTTTTTTTTTCCCCCCCCTCAAGAAAAGTTTCAGAAGAGCTTTGGCAACTGTCTGAGGTGCTTTACATCGAGAAAGGTACCAACTGAACTCATGCTGTCTGCCTGATTTAATGTCTCAAGCGTGGGAGTTCGTAGATTTTCAGAGAAGATCCGAACATTTCCTAGGTTCTCCCTGTCAGGTTGCTGAGTGAACTCTACGTTCCCAGCTACGAGTTTGGTTTTTGGCTTTAAATCCTTCAGAATCTGCTGTGAATTCTCATGTGGTTGATGTAGTATTTTTGGAGGAAAGGCCTCATTTGTAATATTTCTCAATACAGGACCATCGGATTCTGACAAAGAATAACTTCCAGTTGATTCCTTGTAAGGTTTCAGGTTAATGGATAATCTATCACAAACTCCTTCAGAAGATTCTTTCCAGAAGTTAAAGCCCTCCAACATGGGCTTAAAGTTAGTCTCTAACACATCTTCACTCTTGCTAATACTAGAGATGCTGCAGTTCTGAGTTTGCAGCTCCTCTTCATCTTCACTATGGTCACTGCTTTGTAGGAGCCCGTATCTTTTCATGTACTTCTTGGTTGCAAAGGACATATTGTTTGGTGAAATTAAGCTAAGACCCATCATGCTCTTGTCCATATTTGCATGTAAAAGGTTTTGGAAAGATGAATCTTCAGGTTTTTTTTCACTTGTGTGACGGAGAGAAAGCTGCGTCAGTTGACTTTCACTTAGATACTTGAGTGCTATTGCATTTGCCTCCATACTCAGATCAACTCCATTGGGAGTTAACCCACTCATGCCGACATTAACAAATGACATGTAGTTTAGTCCAGGGACCACTGCTTCAGGATTTATGCAGGCCAATACGCTAAAACACAAAGCACCGAAAATTAAGTTAATTTAGCTTTATACTGTGTGCATGTCATTTCAGAATACCAACACAGTGAAGTGTATTTCCCCCCCTCCTAAACTCGCCGAAATATCTGGCTTTTAAGCACGCTATTTGTTCACATAATTAAACACACACCTCACATAGTAAGATTGTGTGTCTTACCTAATGGTATCTACATTACAGAAAAAGATCCACTAGGGCAGTGTTTCCCAAACTTGGGACGCCGCTTGTGTAGGGAAAGCCCCTGGCGGGCCGGGCCGGTTTGTTTACTTGCTGCGTCTGCAGGTCCGGCCGATCTCAGCTCCCAGTGGCCACAGTTCGCTGCTCCAGGCCAACGGGGCCTGCTGGAAGCGGCGCGGGCCAAGGGACGTACTGGCTTCTAGCAGCCCCCACTGGCCTGGAGCAGTGAACCGCGGCCACTGGGAGCCGCGATCGGCCGGACCTGCGGACACGGCAAGTAAACAGAGCAGCCCGGCCCGCCAGGGGCTTTCCCTACACAAGCGGCGTCCCAAGTTTGGGAAACACTGCGCTAGAGGATTGAGAATAAACCATCCCTGATCCAATGCTGATCACAACTTCGGTAGTGTAACATGGTGACAGGAAGCCTCAGGCAGGCTTTAGGGCTTTGTATTTTAAGACCAACAGTTCAATATGCCACTTGGAAACTAATTAATAGTTAGTTGATCCCTACCCAGAGATGCAATGTGTCCTAGTGGTTAGAGCACTGGCCTGGGACTTGTCCAGGGTCACCCAGCAGGTCAGTGACCAAGTTACAGTACTTCTGTGTCTCAGTTTCCCCACCTATAAAATGGGGATCATATTGGACTCTTTCGTGATTGCTTTGAGATCTACTAGTGATAAGCGCTATGTGAGAGCTGGCTATTATTTATATGTTGCCATGTAGCCCAATATTTTTATCCAGCTGGAAGACTGCCTCTGTTGTAAACCAGTAACTGGTTAAGGATTGCTTTTTTGTCTCTATGGCAAAATAATGCCAGGACATCTAGAGATTTTTCCAATATACCCATTTCCAAAAGCCTGAAAAGGGAAGTTAAGAGACTTTTATTGTTACTGGGAAGGATATAGTTTTTCAAGAGCTCTTTCAGTATGTGAAGGAAGTTCACTCTTTCCTGTCCTTGCTCCACTAAACTCTTGTAATGTCTAATCCTAAAAATACACGGTCAAGACAAGCTCCAAGATACTGGTGCTCATTACTGCATCTATTACAGGCTATGTGCTTCAGTTTAATAAATCCAGTTTCCTCAATATCAAGAGATTGAAGGCATCTATGTACTCTAGTGATACGTGTAGAAAGATGAACTTGTGAGAACATCTTTTGGCTCAAAAAATAGACCACCAAAAAATAAGCAGGATGAGCCTGGTTCTCAGCTTGCTCCCTACTGTGATGCAGACAACTGTGAAAGAAGATCTCGATCAGCCACAAAGATGACAGGAGGGAGGATTTTTCGTTTTTAAGAGGTATATCAAGAAAGGAGACCTCTAGTTTGTTTTATAGTATCACACCTGTTAGCATGTTAATGGAACATATTAACAGAACACAAGCTTGAGAGTGATGGTGGGGAAAGTTTGATACAGCCAGTAATACAGGCTGTCTTAAACTTTGGTAAAAGCACCTGCTGCAATGCAAGTTAGAACAATTCTCAATTTTTTTCCTACTGGGGAGAAGTTCTTGAAACAGACATCTCCTCCCTGCCTGCCTGCCAGCCACTATACCTTCTTTGCAGCAGCCAGAACTCTTAGTTTACATGAATAAAGAAACATGGTCACATTAAGGACGCATAAAGATGAAAACAAAGCTTGCTTTAATGCAGCTGGGTTGGCTCCTCGGTAATCTTTATCTTCCCACCCTCCATTTTTAATCTGTGTCCTCTCCATGGGTTCAGGCCTGTACCTCTTCTCATTGCCTCCAGTTCCCCACTGCTCTAAGCTCTCCATATTACTTTATTGATTGGTTCTGTCCTCATCTCATGTGTTTGCTGTCCCTCCAGTTTTGATCTCAGGCACAAGTTTGATGACAACTAAACTTACACCTGTGAAATACAAGACAAAGGAGGGCTTGAAACAGCCCCACAGCATACAGAGATGCTTGATTTTACTTTAAATGTTTCATTGGTTAAGAAAGCCTCTAGCAATCCTTAGAGTTTTGCACTGGGATATATCTAGCAGCAAACACCACTCCTTAAAGAACAATGTGGTTTTTTAACCTGTGATAGCAGGAACACTGTGGCTAGCTAGATGCACTGCCCAATCCAAGTTTGAGAACTGCTTCTTTTTCTTAAAAGAAAAATTAGGGGGCTATCCTGTATCTAGTGCCTGTGTAAATATCTGGATGGAGTCCAGCTTTTCCCACCATTCTCTTCTAACAGCTCTAGTAGTGCCTAGCATGAACTAGGCTGAAGAGGTCAGACCAAGCTTGTGTTCCCTGTGCACGAGTATCAAAAACATGGTCCTGGAGGTAATGCATTAAGCCTTTTCTGCATCACTACTTGCTCGCTGGGGACTCTTGGTCCCTATTTGTCTTTCTATCTGAAGAGAACAAACAGTGAAGGCTAACACTTTACCTGGCATTCTCTACTTTGTGTGCATTTTTCTTCATTTTGTCAGGTGATTCAATTTTCACTCCAAGGTTCCTTAATTGCTTAAGGGTTGCACTAATCACACTATCTTTATCTGTCAGGCCTGGGTCAGATACTGAACTCCTTTCCTTTGGGTCATTAATATTCCGACATGTGGTACCATCATTGTCGACCATTGTTTGTTTTGTACATGGAGGATCACATTCTTCAGAGGATGACTTTAAGAAGTGGTTTACTTGACCCTACATAGGGGAAAAAGCACAAGCACATGTGGATCAACTAGTCAAGGGCTCAGGAACATGACAAAGGACTTTACTACAGAATCCGGTTATGTTTTATCTATGGCATATTTACTCCAAATCAAACTACCGTACAGCTAGATCTGAAAATAATTTGACTTGTTTGTCAGAATAAGTTAACTATTGGTATCACTAAATGTTGTGTATTAAGTGGTGTGCAAAAATAAAATACATTTATGCATAGAAGGAGTGAAGGGCAGAAGGAGTATTTAAGCCTCCAAGAAAAGCAAGTCACAAGCTTGCCTCTCTTTTGCACTGCAGAAAACATGAAGAGATGAGATGCATGTGACAACCGTACTCAGTTTCAGCCATGTGAAAGCCACAGTAGTGTATTGCATGGAGCCTATTCTGGTTATGAGAACACACTATGAAGGACAAGTGGCAAATAATTGTAAGATATGAAAGACTGCCAGATATTAAAGGGTTTGTGTTAAATACTTTTACCAATATATCCTGGTAAAACTTTTGATCATCGGATGGGTGTCTAGGCAGTGATGGACCAGCATGCTCAGCTTCTGGTTCATTTGGTGCCACCATGTGGTAGTTAGCTCCCTCCGTGGGTCCTGTCTGTAAACACATGCTAACACTTTCTTCCAACAGTGAATTTGGAGCACATGCTGGGGAAACTGGCTCATTTCTGAAGGAGACAGAACAATGAGTTAATACACCATTGATTTTTTACTTTGTTTGAAAGTAACCTATGAATCTAAATCTTGGAAAATTATATCATCTCTCCATTTCTCTTACTGTTCTCCAAGATGTCAAAAAGACTGGACTGGGTGCAGCAAAGAGCTATAAAAATGATTCAAAGGCTGGAAAAAAGTGCTTTACAAAGAGGCTGAAGGAGCTCTGTTTAATTTATCAAAAAGAAGATCAAGAGTTGACTTGATTACAGTATACAAGTACCTCCATAGGGGGATATACTGGTTACTAATCTACCAAAAGGAAGGGCACAAGAACCAACAGCTAGAAAGTACAGCAAGACAACTTCAAACTGGAAATAAGGCACAAATTCTTAAAACAGCAAAGGTGATTAACAGTTGGAACAAGACACCAAGGGAAGTGGAGGGTTCTTTGTCTCTTGAATTCTCTAAACCTGGGGAAATTCTGCCCCCAAAATTAAAAATTCTGCACACAATATTTTAAAATTCTGCATATTTTATTTGTCAAAATAATGCAATATAATCATGCTGGTTTCAATTATTTTGGTAATTTATTTAAACTACAGTACAATGGACGGAGAACGGGAGCTGGGAGCACTGGAGAAAATCTCCAATCCCCCGGCCTGACAGTAAGGTAGCTAGGTTTGACCCTTTATTTCTCGTTATTAGTCAACAAATAAATGCAGCCATATGCTCAGTGTTACATCATAGGCAACTGAAGAAGAGCAAGTGAGGCCTGGGGAATGAAACTCACAATTTATATTGGCTACTGACCAGCTCCAGAAAGGTCAATAGCAAAGAGTTCATGGAGCACATTTTGATAGGAAATTTTTTCAGTCCAAAAATTTAGACCAGGTCTAATCACTAAAGCACCATAAGCATTTATAAGGCTACTGTCCTTTACACAACTCTGGCAATGTAAAGGAGCCTTAACTTTTACACCTATTTTATACACAAAGAAAATGGGAACAATTCACTAAGCAGGCAGGCTGCTACATTCTGCTCTGCCTGACGGGACAGAGCCTGCCCCACTCCTCAGAAACACCCCAAAACCCTGCCCCTCCACACCGAACGTGCTGCAATAGTGAGCAAGAGGGACAGTCAGAGTCAGCCTCCCTCTCCCCCAGCGGTGATTTACATCTCTACCATCTGCTCCAGGCACCTAAACTGACCTGCCTGCAATGCTGGGGAGGGAGCGTGATCGCTCTTGTGGCTTCTTTTTGTTTCCCTGTCAGAAGCCATTTTTCTGCAGGGAAGCAAAGAAATCTGCGGAGAACAAGAATTCTGCACACGTGCAGTGATGCAGAATTCCCCCAGGAGTAAGTCTTCAAAGCAAGACTGAATGTTTGTCTGACAAATATACTTTCATCATGATGACATTGTGTTGCCTGTGTTACACAGGAGATCAGACTAGATGAACTAGTGATCCTCCCTCTGGCCATTTGTTTCACCTGCTGCATCCAAGTTTCCAAAATGTCAGCATTTTATTGCTTCTTCAAAGCCCTTAAGACTCTTGTTTGTTTGTTTTGCTCTTTAGTTCAACACAAAGCCATTTTAAACACAAATATTAGTGGCAAGTATTGTTACTGTGTTTCACTGTAAACACATACCGATATTTTCACGTACTTTAGTTTTAGAGAAAATATCAACCTGGCTGAAAGGATGGTATGTTCACAGTGCTACGCACTCAACTGGTTTCTATAATAAGATAAGTGAAGTCCAGACTGAAAAATTTCACTGTTACTGACATGAATAGGAGCTTCAGGGAAGAATCTGATTCCATGTCTTCACACATCAGAAAGGCAGATATGCCACAGTGAACTATCACAGGGCATGGGGAAACCACTGTATCTGGGTGTTATCTACAAATGTGTAACAGTTGAGGCCAGAAGGAATGATAATGCTGGGGTCCCAGATAGATCTCTGGGTGACCCCCAGAAACAAACATGAACGATAGCGGAAATATCGGAACCCAAACCAATCAACAGTGCATGTTGAAAGAGATAAGATTTAAATCATGTGCTGTGCCAGATAGTCAATGCAGGTTATCAATTACTGCAAGGAGAAGCAATTCATTATCCCCAGCAAAAACAAACAGGTAAAACCCAATGCTACTGTGCATTTTTCCGCTGAAGAAATCATCAAAATACTTCACATGTGTATAAAGCCAAGTTAGAAAACAGTGCTCGAGAGAGTTCTCTCTAAAACCAGCCATGTTAGAAAAGGACTGATTTAGTTAATGTGAGCATTGGCTCAAACTACATGCACATGCTACTCCCCCAATTCTAATTCAGAGCCCCCAAGTTAGTTAGAAATCCATAGTTTATCAGTTTAATGACTAACCTTTTCCCAGTATGACTATTTTTAGACATTAATTTAATCTGATCTGAATGGTTTGTCTTCACTTAGCTTTTTACACCTGTGAAATGTATTGGATCAGGATTTTATATTTATGTAGCTATCTGAAAATGAAAACATTTGATTCTTTATCAAGGGAAAAGATTGAGAATATCTATGCATGGAAAACTCTAATCTCATTCTAATACTGGAAGTGCTTTGAGTTAAATTCTCTTAACATCATTGTAAAATTGTGAATGGAGGTTTAAAAGTAATCGAAATGGCTTATTCTAGTGCCACATTAATAGATTCTATATTTTGACTTAGTACAGTGAGAACACAAGGGAAAAAAAGTCAGTGATTAGGTGTGAAACACAGAAGAATCCAGGGAGGTAATCAAGTCATATGACCTTCAACCCTCTAGTCCTGTGGATAAATCAGCCCCTGAGAACCGTAGGCAATTTTAACGCTGGCAGTGGAGAACTCATGCAGGAAAATGATAAGTATAGCAGTGTTTCCCCTTGTGATTTAAGAAGAGGATGAGAATATTGCTTGGAAGATCTCTGCAATTTTTTAAAAAAAAAGTTACCTAGGGGGGTTTTGCTGCCATCAGCTACAGCTGCCACCAAAGGTGCCCGACTGCCAAGGGCAACTATATTTGGTACATCTGCACAAGTGATTTTGGAGACAGGATTAAAGGCAAAAGGAATTATACAGAACATTTAGTTAAGTCAGATGCCAACCGACGAAGTTCTGTAAAAAAAGTCAGTTGCTTCTACATGACATTACTTAAACGGCGAGTGAACTAAACAGTGAACAAGTACTATCAACCCACAAACAAGATTTTTCAAATCAAATATTTACCCGAGTCCAGCCTGGTTAGTTCCTTCTTCTGCAACATGGCAACTTTCTACAAAGCTGGGTATGTCAACAGCCTTTAATGAGGAGGCAATACTTGTATTACTTGTATCTTGCTCAGTGTTAATAGAAATGCTTATATCTTCTTTAGATATTTCAGTGTCATCTTGTTTAACTGGACACACAGAGTCTTCTTGCTTTTCACATGGTGCATTCCAAAATAAGCTAGCACCTAGCAGAGGAAAATTAATGCAGTTTGTGATTTTAAGTTTCGAAAAGGTCATTTGTTTTCCAATACATTTATTCTCTACAGTTATACAGAAATAAAAGCCATTGCTGTGTTTGGTTTTATTTTCACTAGGTTTTTTTTTGCTTTTGTTTTTAAAATGACAAGTTCTAAAACACCGTTCAGAAAAATAAAAAAAAAATCTGAGGAAGCTGCCTTTACTTAATGAAATAATTGCGAAAATTAACATTGTTCTTCAATTTAACAGTGTTACTTTATGTACAATAGCAAATAAATGCTGCATTTTATTTAACAAATGAAACGACTAGATAGGAATACAATTAGTCTTGTATACCTCTAAATTCACTTTTGAAGAAAGGGATGTGCCCATCTGTAAGACTGTGGAGTTATCTCCCCCTCCAAACCAGCCACAACCTTGTAATAAAGGTTAATAGGACCAGATAGATACATTAGTTCATGGCCTACTGGCTTCAGTTGTGATACTCACTGACATTAGAGGGAGTCAATTTCCCCCTGAAGAAAGATAGGACATCAATACCTAGCATATAGTATTGGGGGGGAAATGGAGAACCTTAAAGGTGTCCTGGATAAATATCTGATAGTATGCCATACAGGATTAGAACTATTACACCTAAAGCAAGAGTATGTACATCATTTTGCATATAGAGAAAGGGACCAAAGTTATTGTGACTGAGACATGGGTTGAATACAAAACTGAGTCATGGGTTGAATGCATCGCCTTCATCTCCTTGTCAAGAAAAACTCCTGTCTGACCTTGCATGACAATTCCCAAAAGATGGGCCTGATTTTCTGAGGTGCTTAGCCCCTAACAACAGATTGACTATGACTAAAGGGGTGGCTGCTCAGCACTTCTGAAAATCAGGCACAAGTCGAAGCAATATTAAGAACGGGTTTATGTCATTGTCATTCTGAAAAGGAATAAAAAAAAAAAAGGTGTTACCTGTGCTTACAGCAATGCTCACACTTTTTCTCATGTGTAAACCTTGGGAAGATTGTGTTTCCATGGCAACAAATTCCAACTGCTTCTCAGACTGTAGGGCATTGTTACCTATAGTAGTTTTAGTAGAACAAGGTTGAAGAGTTTGTGCTTCCAACAAACGCTGGATCTGGAACAGTTATCAGGAGAGTATCACTTGCACTGCAAGTATAATAAATTCAGGACGCTAGTTGACAGCGAGTTACCATACCAGACTTTCATTACTGAAGATCTGGATTCAAATTCTGATTATGTTGCCATACAAGACAAGTTTAATGGTATTTTAGTTACCGTCAGAGAGTTTGGCATGATTTATAGGGTCTATTTTCAGCTTGGAATAGCAGGCAAATGAAGGTCACGCTGGCAGAACTACACTAAAAAGCTTTTATGTACCTATTTGCACTATGCCTGTTTGAAGCCCCCACCATTAGCCTCTTTTGTATAGCTCCTCCCCTTCCCAACGTGTTAAAAAACATCATTTAGGTTGCAAAGCTAAGTACATGAAAGCTTGGAAAAGCCAGATTTACCCCTTCTGCATCCATCCTGTTCGCTAAAGGAGGCCGGGGTACTGTGGAAAGACAGTACATGATCATGTGATTAAATATTGTGTCATAATGCATATGCATAAGGGAGCAGACTTAAGGTTTCACGTGCAACCAAAAATCTAGCATCAACCTTGGAGTTCTTATCTTTGCAATCTAAATAATATTCTTTCAATGTCATTTCCTACTTTGTTCTTTAAAAAACACAGAAAAATTCTGTTATTACTACAGTTCTTCCACCTTCCTCTTGCATCATCCACCGGGTTTGAACCCTGAACCTTCAATTTGACACTTGAACTACACTAGCTTGCAGAAGGAGGAGGCTATCATCCTGGGGGCCAGGCTGAGGAAGAGAATGGGCCATTGGTACCTCATGCTAAGTCCATGGTGGGGGAAGGGGATATAATCAGGAGGTGGGGGAGGAAGGGAGCCTGGCTTGGCTCCACCTCCTGTTGCTACAGCTGCTCTGGAAGCAGCCTGGCTCTTTAGAATGTTCTTGTTCAGCTACCATTTTGGCAGGCTGACATTTTCCAGAGGAATGCAAGGGATAGAAGGGAAATGGCAACTTAATTCATCCTGAATGGAATTCCATGGGACAACCGAAAGAAAAGCACACTTCCAACCCCAGTGCTTTGACCCTGCTGAATTTCAACAGCATGTTGCAAACAATGGAGGTATTCGTGCTTCTCAAAAAAAGGTCACACAAGTCTGTTATAAGCTATTAAGTTGCAAATTCGGTTATGGGGGAAGAAAACACATTAGAATGCACCATGCTTTCACCATATATTTATATTAATTCCAAACTAGTTCATGGCTCATTAAACTGTGCAGTTTACTTTCTGGATGGGTAGAGACAGCTATCTCCTAGTAATACAAAACAGTTTACTGAAAACAGAGCAAATATTTACCTGTGTTACTTGATTGTAATTCCAAAATAATCTAATTAGAAAAATCAAATGAATTTGCTTTCAATTTGCTTTAACAGAGACCAATCATCAGTAGAGCTGCCTACTTAGAGAATTGGGTTCCAATTTGACAGGATCCCTTATTCCAACCAAAAAGATAGCCATAACCAAGTTATTTTCATTAGTGTTATTTTTAGAACATATTTACCAAAGTGTATTTATCAGTAAGAGGGCAGAGGAGAAAACCTCCCAAACAAACCTGAGCTTGAAGTAATTTCAGCTGCCTGTCTTGTTCTGTAAGAATCCTGTAAGCATCTGGAGATAATCCCATCATTCCATTATCTGATTCCATTTTGGGAGCAGGTGCATGTGTGCATGCTGAATGTGCTGCACAAGATTGGAGATGGCAAGGGCTTGGATGTGAAGAAAGTCTTGACCCAGGTGATAAGCTGCTACCAAGGGGAGAACAATTCCCCATTTTCCCATTGTACCCAGGAGTTACAGAACTACTTGGGGTATGTATTGGACTACAGCAAATATTTGGACAAGTGACATTTTGATGGAAAACTGAATATGCGCTCTCTTGAGGAACATCAGATTGGATTTCTGCATGATTGGTGCCCATTTTAACCAGTCCTTGCCAAGCATTTGTTGAACTGTATTGGATATGTCCATGAAGTGGACAACCACATACACTGGCTGGACAGCAAGATGGCACTTGAGGGACAGGCATCTGCAGTTCTGTTGGTCTTCTTGAGTTCTGGTGTGAAAAAGCAACGTTGTACTGGAGAGGCTGTTTGGCACCAGGAGGCTGCTTAGAATTAGATGTTGAGGGTCTCGTTGCTGGAGGTTCCCCTTTTCTTTGTGTGGCTCTATCAGGATTTGATACAAGTCTTTCAGATGGCATCCTGGGTTGATGCACAGATGTATCAGGAGAGGGCCCACTGCGAGGTGTTGAAGGGGAAGGGGATGATGAAGAGGAAGAAGATCCAGAACTCTTTCTTGTTTGAAGGCCAATTCTCCTACAATTAGGCTGTTGCTGTAGTGGCAGTTGCTTTCCTCTGCAAGGTTTTAAAGTTGGAGTTATCTGGTTTAATTGGCTCGGTAACCTTCTCAATGAAGAATGTCTAGCATGGGTGCTGAAGCTTTGTTTATTGTTATCAAAGCATTGATTTTGGTATAATGGTCCTGTTGAATAGGTCTTTTTATTAGGCTGAGGTACCAGCAGTGGTTGATTTTTATTATTCATGGTCTCCATAGGCTGAGACAGTTTTGGTTCCATGAAGCTGCCATCAAAGACAAGGGAGAGTTCAGGAACAGAAGGATGGATCTTAGTAACCTGGATAGGAGACAGTTATAAGAGTGAAGTCAAGCTAGCTTGGGAACCATCATGTCACCTTATCTGATCTACATTTTTCATTTGTGTGATTGTGGCTTTTTGGGAATCTTGTAAGATGTTCTTACATTATTCCCAATTATTCACATTTTTCTGATTAAGTTATTTTTCCCAGCTGATCTGGCTCATAATTGTTTTTAGCTTTGTGAAACTGTTCCTAGTAAAGTACCAAGTTTATATATCACTGGTCTGGACTTAATAGCATTTGTATTGTACAAACAGAATAAAGTCATGACCACTTAAACCCAAGCTACCATTAATTTTTAGTTCTCAGATCACTTCCTCTTTATCTGTTAGAAATATAATATAATATCGGTCAAATATAGAATTCCTCTGTGTTCCCTGCCACACTTTTTGAGTTAGGAAATAGTCATCTATAATGTTTAGAAATGCCCAGAATCCCTGGATGACAGGCAGTATAGAAAAACTGAAGTTACCTGTTGACTCACTGGATGAGGACTTGGAATTGGTCTCGGAGATAAATCTTCATCTTCCACACCCGAGTCATGATCACTTACTGACAATTTGCTGGGGGAAGAGCCTTGAGGAGGACTAAAAAATAAAGAGACCTTTGTGTAACTTCTAATTTAACATGATAGGATTGACAGAGTGCATGAATCCTGACAACATTATCTATTTCTCACTTGTGGTCCATACCAGGAGATCTACAGAGCAGTACTGTTACTAGTTTGGAAGAACCACTGATAAACATCTCTCCTCTGACTGGCTAGGAAGTGTCAGATGGCAAAGAGAGATCTAAGGATCACAAAAAATGTGGAAAAAATAAATATCCCTTTCTGGATTATCATCCAGTTTTTAGCCAAAGAATCTTTGACAGATACAAGTATTTCAGATGACATTTTAAGCCAAGGCACTGATTTATCAGGCCCACTGTAAGACACCGATAGGGAAGGAAGAGTTGAGGAAAAAAAATATATAATATGGCTTTAAGCAGAATAAAAGCCATCTTATTGTTAGCTACAAGCTTTGATGGCAAGGTAGATTTATAAAATCCAAGATTCCGGCTATGCACATCTCACAGCTTTGACAAATAAGAAGGAAAAAGGCATTTTACGAATACAAGCAGTTTTCTGTTACAGATTTCCTCCTTGGACAACTGGAACTCACCAACACTAAGTGTCATACAGCACACTAGATGAGATCCATACTTTAGGAAACATCCACTTAAGTGTGTAAAAGCCTTTAATGCCAATAATATATCTAGTATAGGTACATGCAGGAGTTTCTCTAGAAACATATGGTCAACTTGTAGGCCTTATTACATGAAAAGCCATTAAGTTAGTTAAGGTGCAAGTGATCATTAATAGACTTTATGGACAGATAAGACCATTTTATGACCATCTAGCCTGACCTGCATAACACAGGTTAAAGAACTTCACCCAATAACAGATGTTGGGGAAATAGACTGTGTGTAAATATGAGAGAGAGAGAGAGAGAGAGAGATTCTTCACCTTCTAATGGAAAGATTCATGGAAACTTTGCTGAAGAACTCAGTTTCTGCATTTTGTTTTTCTGCATTCAGCTCAAATTGAATAGGGTGCTTGTCTGAAGGTTCAACATTCTGAAATTAAATAATGGGTTGCATTAATGAAATCTGAAGCAAGTCAGTGGCCTCCAACCTGCTGCCCCAATGTGCTATATAATGGCTATCAAAAACAGAAGAACGTTGTATTTGGTTACCAATTAAAAGATACGTTCTCTGTAAAATGCCCTGCAAATCTGCCACTCAAGTGTATGAATCAGGCTCATCACTACAGGGAGTCAGTAACGATGCCTCCCACCTGTCTCCCATTGCTTCCCCTGCAGCTCTAGAAGCAGATCTGGTGTGAACCATGAATAGTGAGCAGCTGCTGTCCCTCCTTGTTGTAGCTGCTCAGCAATTCCCCTCCTGGCAGCCTTCAGCATTGCAGGGGACAGTAACTCAGACTGTTCCCCTACCTACTTCCCTGCCAGGATGTAGGAGCCCTACTTTGAGCAGGCCAGGAGCTTGATTGGCTCTGCCTGAGCCCAGGGAAGAGTTAAGGTATTGACTGTGGCCCCTTAACCTTTCCGGACCTCAGGCTGAAAAGGTTGGATACTACAGATGCAATTTAAATTTCTTTGAAAATAGTACAATGAAGATATACTTATATTGTTGTATGCAGTGTTGCTGTAGCTGTGTTGGTCACAGGATATTAGAGAGACAAGGTGGGTGAGGCAGTATCTTATTGGATCAGCTTCTGGACCAACCTCAAAAGCTTGTCTCTCTCACTAACAGAAGTTGTCCAACAGAAGATATTACTGCACCCACCTTGTCGCTCATGTACTTATATGGCAGTTGCACTCTTAAAAACAGCAAGAAAGCCACAAACCAGTCACTATTCCTGACATTTTCCCCTTTTTGCTCAGTTCCTAGAAAATGGAAAAGGGTGGGACAACACAATTTGCTACTCCTTCAATCCTGGCTGCTGCATGATAGTTCTGGTTCTTCCACCTACACAGTGTACATGGGACACACAAACTAGTGGCATAACATTGCTCATATTCCTTCTAAATCTGTTATGTCCCAGAGTTTTGTTGACCATACATAAGGAGGGGACGTGCCATGACAAGTTTAACTTCTTGGTGTTTGTCCATATGCAGAATGCTTTTTAGCACTTGCTATGATTAGATAGTTACAAACAACTGCTGACTTTGGAAGACATCTTGGGTTTTAAGTCTCTCATAATTTAGGAAATTAGAATAATTACTATAATAAACCTAGATTTAGAGCTACACTAACACTATATTTGTGCAAGTCACATTAGTAATGTCTAACTTTATGCTACAATGTAGCTTTTAATTATCAAAATACTACAACATAACCTTGAGGATGTATTAGTCAACCAAGCCACTTACTTTGAAGAGATGTAATGTTTCTTTACTTGTTAGTAGCTGAAACCCTAGTTCAGTTTGCCCACTGCAAGGAAGGCACTCATAAAACTCTGGTTCCTTGTGGGTCAGCGAATAGAGAACAATAAGGAAACTTCCAGACTCTGAAAGAACCCTAGATAAAAGAAAAATCATTCATTTAAAAAAAATTTACGTATTTTAGAAACAGGAAAAATCCACTTGGCCAACTAAACTTCCTGTATGGTTCACTGAAAAAATGAGGAACATCCCACTAATCAAGATGATACATGTCAATACTCATTTTTAGCTGAGTTCTGTATGGCACTGCATACAAAAACAGTTAGACCTTTCACTGATGCTGTATATGGAGAGAACAGTAAGTTTTTTTTGTTTTTTTTTTTTAAAAAGCCCACACAGTCTCCTATTTTAGATGACTTAGTATCCAAAAATGGAGGAACTCATTCACAGAGCAGATGTCAAGACATTGAGGTCGAATGTTGTAGCATCTTAACTGATCACTAGGTTGCTTCTAAAAGTTCAAGCAGTGAACCTCCATTTAAAATAAAGTATTTCAATTGTTTCTACATACTCAGTAGAGCTCTTCTACTGAACATACTGAAATGAATGTTTGGGGAGGAGGATAACAATCCTATAATATACTAACATTTTCTACAGCTGAAGAGCACTGGATGTGCAAGTCCAAAATTCAGCATTTGAAACAAATAAACCCAAGATCAAGAATAAATGAAAAAGTAATGTAGATTGAGGATAACGGTACAGTTTATTCATAAGTTTATTTTCACGATATTTGAAAACAATTTCATTTGCAGGTTGGCTATTTCTTTATGTTTGTGAGAAGTGAGCAAAGACAATCAAGAGGGAAAGTCAAAAATTTTTGATGTGGCTAATTTCAAAATTACATTAAGTGATATAGCACCCTTAAACCAGTACATCCTGATTTAAAAAAAAAAAAAAATTTCTCCCACATTGAATGTCTAAAGGTCTTTTTGGTTAGACAGTTTACTCCCTTGCTAACTTGACTAAACAGAGAAAGAGTGCACTATATGAAGTGCAGTCAAATACAGAGAGTAAGCAAAATGGATAGCAAAATCTTCCTCTACATTTTCAGTTTAAGTAATTATAGATATTACTGTTACAAGTAACACTTGTAATAAATCTGAACTATCTGAAATTTTGTACCTATTTGTAAGTTGACTAAGTTTAATTTCAGGGCCAATAACAAATTCTAATTTTAATGAATGGTACAAACAGGTCACAGAACTACATTCTTGGCATTTAATCATGTAGTGCAGTGCATTTTTTAACCCACTGGAACAGAGTGGCACTCTGTCCCATAAGGATTGGGGAAAAACACTACCAGTGACAAATAGCTAACAGGTATGTATTGCTAATGTTAAGACTCCAAAACAAGCATTGACTTCTAGTGCTGGAAGTTCTTGGAAGGATATAGGAACAGGAAAGGACAACATGAGTAAAAAAATGGTAGCCACAACAGGGGAAGATAAACCAAAAATTGGTACACAAGAAAAAAGTACTAGGAACTGTCAAAATAATGTCTGTTTGCAGAGGGGAGTGGAAAGGAGAAGAGATCAGCTGCCTTAAGAGTCAGGAAAATAGAACTGTGAGGCGTAGTCCTCCATTTTAAAAACTAACACCTATTCTCCCCTCTCCCAAAAGTAATTTGACAGATACTGACCCAACTTGCCAATTTTCTGAAATTAATATTCAGGAACATTAGTAATTTATTTTTATATTAATAGATTTTAAGGCCAAAAGGGACCATTACATCATCTTCTAGTCAGACTTCCTAACTAGCACAGACCACACAATTTCACCCATTTACACTTATATAGAGACAACATTCCATCAAGGGGTGCACGTGATCAAACCAAAAGCAAGTTTTCCATAGCATCTGATGCTAAGTAGCTCAAACAAGACTTTTATCAAATAAAGTTTAAGTCGTTTACCTTTCTTGAATTGAAGAACTGAACAAATAACGCAGGCAGCAGGCCCAGACCTGTGGATTGTAGATATGAGTGATGCCACTCAACCAACTAAAGGGACAAGGAAAAACCTGCCATTAGAAATGGATTTATTATATCCTTCACTAAACACTCACCCAAGTACATGACAAAAATATACTAGTATCAGGAAAAGGCATTATACAAAACTAGCCAAATACTTACATTCCAACCAATGGCAAAGCATAAGCCTTGGGATCAGATTCCAGCACCAGAAGTAGTTTTCGGGTTTGGTCCATTGTAAGGTATCTGGAACATAATAGGCTGTGTTTGTTCTAGGACCGAGGAAGTCCAGAACCACATTTAAGGTGAGAAGAAAATCCTGTGCTAGAAGTGTGTTTTCAGAAGTGCTGTGTGAAGGCTTCGGGTGGCAAGAGTACTCACGTCTTGGGAAAGAATGGATATTCTCAAGCTTATTTCGTAGCTATCAACAACCCACCAAGCTGTTATTGAAGCCACTACAGTCAGCTTAATATATTGGTTGCTCTGATGAACCCAGAAAAGTAGTAAGATGTGTCAAATTTTAAGTTATAAAAGGAGGTGGTTAGGGGGAAAATAAAATAAAATAAAAATCTACATTTTGAATGGTCAAGGATCCAGGACAAAAATCCTGACAGCACTGAAGGCTCAAACTACTTTATTTTCAGATGTATTTCATAAATGAAGTTCCCAGCGCACCCTATTAACAATAGAACAATCAGACAAAAATGAAGATTCTCTAACGTTATCTTATTGTGAGTTTAAGATTGGTGAGCTTGGACTGAAATGGCCTGATTTTCACTTCTGGGTCTAGCACGGATATTGATATGATAATCAAAAAGACACCTGCAGACTGTTTTTAAAACTATAATTAATTTTTCTTTTTCCTCCTGTAGACTGATCTTCCCCCTATTAAAGTCAAAAGCAAGAGCTCTAGTTGAATAGAATGGTGCAGAATGTCCCGATTCCTGTGCCAGGAGGACTAGCTTCCTGTGCTCACTGCGTAAACTTTCTAATTCAAGATACTAAAAGCTAAATCGGAAATAATATTCTTTATACTTCCTGCTTCCTCAAAGACAGCTGAAGGCTAAGCCACTGACACTAATGGGAGATAATTTCCATGCACCACCTAACTGATCCTAGGATATTCAACTGAACAGCACTTCATGCCTGAAAGTTTTAACATTGAACTTACCCACATTTATAAGTCCCCTGAATCTGTGCAATATTCATATGACCGCTCAAGTTTCTTGCCAGGGCTGTAGGAATAATTGGGACAGATTTCACAGGAGTGTATTCTAAAGTATTTGTTATAGTAACAGCTGCCCAGTGAAAATCAAAGTTTAGATTGTCCATGTTCTCTGTTGAAGCAATGTGAACTCTTATGGTGAGCAGTCTGGAAAGATCCAAAGAGTCTCTACTGCACAAACTGTGTTGAAGTCCCTAGGAGAGGCAAAAAATGCTGAGATTAGTCTTTATACACCTCATTTATACATGATAATAGGATATTACAGTAATGCCTAGGTGCCTGTCATGAATCAGAGCCAACATTGTGCCAGGCACTGTTTAAACACGAAGAATCAGCCCCTTCTCCAAACAGCTCATGACTGTATTGAACACAGTGAATAGCAATATGAAATGCATCCATTATATATGTGAAAATGCACAGTTAGCTATGTTAAATTGGAACACAAAAAATCCACAAGGGCAAACGGAGGGTCCAAGAATTAGTTTATCAAAAACCTAGCAATAGGACAATTGCTTGCATCCAAGAAACCCTCATAACACAAATGGATGTGCAATCACAAGGAGATTATTCATTGGAACATAAATTGCTTTTTCAAGATATGAAGAGCCACCCCATAAGTACAGTCACAAGGCAAGGGTAGCAGGAAAAAAAATGGTTAGCTGCCCAAGATTCGCTGCTTCCTTGAACAGCAGCTATACTTGCTGAAGTATCCCCTTTGGGGAAAAACAAATATCCCTTCTGTCCCAGAAGAGTTTGGCAAGGAAGAGGTTTACTTAAGCTAGGCTTAAAATATTTAAAGATGTACAGCTCCCATTTATACAATTTGTAGAAAAGGAAATTAGTTCAGCCGTTAAGCCTACCAGATTTACATTTGTTATCCTGTTTACACACATACTCTTGATAGTTTACCACATTACTTCACAAGTTATCTATGTAACTTATCTTTTTTTTTTTTTATGTACTGTATCTAGTTACTGGTATACTGTTTCAACACACTAACACGTTAAATGTTTTTCATAGTCTAGATAATACACAAAGTATTGAGAGAGTTAAGGGCTGCACAAACAATACAAGGTGCAACATGCCCTACCAAAGCATTCCTGACATTTTTGTTTTAAATTAACTGGGTCCTAAACCAATCATACAAACTTGTCTTGGAGTCTGATTTTATAAAGACCTAGCACGTGTTCAACTTCAAGCACAGGAATAATTTAATTGATTATTTCTTTCTTTAAAGATGAACAGCAGAGAAACTTTTATTGCTTATGCCTTTTGATGCAAAAAAGAATGAGGTATTTTTCTGCTTTATTTTTTAACCGTGGAAAAAACCCAACATCATCAGGGCTTGCCTTACTCATTTTGCTTGAAGGACCAACTGAAGAACTGGAGAAGGATAAAAATATCTTAACAGACTGAAACCTAAGATTAGCTCTCAGACTTCAGTTGAAATCAGAGTTTGAAATACAATTCTCATAACAGCAAAACTAATCAGTGTAACTAGATATCCCGTCCTATTGTAACTGAAGGTTTGGAAAGCTGCAGCTTATCTTGCTGTCTCTTGTGATAGAATTATTTCAGTTTCTCCAGCAACAAAGGGTATGCCTACATTGCAATGAAAAATCCACAGCTGGCCTGTGGTAGCTGACTCAGGCTGCGGGGCTGTTACCTTACAGTGTAGTCTTGAGGGCTCGGGCTGTAGGACCCCGGCAAGGTAGGAGGATACCGGAACTCAGAAGTCTACACTGCAATGAAACAGCCCTGCAGCCCGAGTTGGCTGGCAAGGGCCAACCACAGGTGTCTAGCTGCTGTTTAGACATACCCAAAGAGGGTTATAATATAATATAATACAATACATGGAGATATACCTCTCATATAGAACTGGAAGGGACCCCGAAAGGTCATCAGGTCCAGCCCCCTGCCTTCACTAGCAGGACCAAGTACTGATTTTGCCCCAGATCCCTAAGTGGTCCCCTCAAGGACTGAACTCACAACCCTGGGTTTAGCAGGCCAATGCTCAAACCACTGAGCTATCCCTCCCCCGCAAAGGGTTCTTTACTTCCCTTTGGCTTTTGGGGGTCGGGGCTAAAGAACTGATGTTCCTTATATATAAAGGAAAAATCCACCCAAAAATCATGCATTACTTTCTTTATACACTGTAAATCAACCAATAAAGAGGGTGTAGGGTTTGGTTTTTTGGCCTTTTTTTTTTTTGGCACTTTGCGGATCTTTTGATTTTAAGAGAATTTAGTGTTGAATATTGCCTTGCAAACGGAAATAGTTATTCACAAAAATGATTTGGCACCATCAATAGAGCAAGCTCTTCCCATATTATCCCACCATTCTGGGAGAGAGTTTCAGCTAGGAACAAAAAGGAGTTTTGTCTTCATGTTCATCTTGTCTTAGGAATTTCTACTGAGACTGCCAATAAAAGGAGCTTATTGGTGACAATCATGATGTGGACTGAGAACAGCTCTCTTCACATTGGCCATTAAATGGTAACCTTCTGGTCTTTGCTCTTCTAGTTTGGATTTAGATGAATGGCAGGGAGGTGAAAGATATGGAAAGCCATCTAGTCTCCTCTCTGTGTCACTGTTTTAAGAGATCAGAAAGTTGCTAGGAGTGGCTTACCTTAAAAGCTAAGTTGAAGTCTTCAGAATTGTGCACTATAATATCTCCGGAGGAAGATCCCCAAGCGTTAATTGTACATGGAATCAAAAAGTCTCCTGGAAGAGGTGCTGAGGGGACTTTCCCTGAACCATCAGTTACTTCTCGACCGGGATCACATCTGTCTATTGTCAGTGATACACCTTCATCGTCTGGGGGGAAAGGTAAAAAAGAGTGGATGTGGAGAAGTATACTGCTTCTTGCATACCAAAACCGTCAAGTTCAGTTCACTGACTGAGACTTGCTCAATCACCAGAAATGCAGAAAGAAGCAAGCCAGTTACAAACGATTTAATAAAACATTCATGTAGGTTAAAAAACAAAAAAAGTTACCTTCATCCACTGCAAGAGTCCCAAGCAAAAAACAGGAAAAGAACTTTCTTTCACTCTGCTTAGCATGGCGATAGGCAAGACGAAGAGCCTTCTCCATCATCAACAGTTTGGGATTTCTGGGGGGAGGACGCGGGGGGGGGGAGGGGGAGAAGGAGAGACAATGAATGTGTTTAATACCGACATTAACAAGGATTTCTATGTATATTATATAAACAAGAATATTTTAGGTATAGTTAGGAAGTTTTAATGTATAAAATTTTTGTCCTGAATAAACTACTTCAAAGAATAAACCAATATTTTACTACAATGAAGCAATCCTATGCCCTAAACAGGAAGAGATTTGGATATTAGACTAACAAGAAGATAGTAGAATCTAGGTGCAATAAGCTTGAAGCTGCATGTCTAGTTTTGATCGTGAGCTGTCTGTGAAGAACATAAGGTCGAGAGATGACTGTAGACTGAAGCGGTCTGTGAAAATGCTATAATGCGAGGCCCAAATCCTACCTGGTCATGGTTAGGAAAGAAAGAGTTGAAGCCTTAAAATGTAACATACATTTTTAACCAATGAATGTCTATTTTAGAACTACCTTGTAAAGGGTTCAGGAATACTGTGAGAAAAATCCATAAACGGTGGAGGTGTAACAAAAGTACAGCCTGCTCAACTGAAAAGGAACATGTCTATGAACTACTGCAATGCCCCCTGTACACTATGCCTCACTTTGTTCAATGCTTAATTTCACAGAAGATTCTGTACAAATCTGATTAATCCTCCATTAAAAGAACATTTTTCTGTCATTGACAGGCAGTTATCTAGATGCATCTTTTTGGTGAAGCTCCCATAGCATCTCTAGGCTGCCCAGAAGGCAGACATGTCTTCAACTAGTACTCACCCTGGCTGGTAAAAGAGTATTCTCTCTGCTGTTGCACTGCTGCGTTGCAGGATTTTTCCTCTCCTAATGTTAATGGACTTTGTTTGAATAACCAAACTTTTGACACCCTCTTTACCATCTGACCCTCTTAAATCATGAGGGTCACAGCTTTTATTCTCAAGGGCATGCCAGTGCAAACAGGTTTTCCCCTCTCCCCTTCCCAGGTCTGACACACACTGCCCTAGGAACTGAGGAGGGCCAGGATTTGCCTTCTGACTTATTTTAAAGAGTATTTGTCAAAACTTTTGACATGTTAACAGGACTGTAAACACTTTACTTAATTAGGATTTCCAGGTTGAGTTTTAACTTAGTTCAGCATTTTGGCGTTTGCTTTTATCAGGATCACTCTTTCCTGCAGACATGTAGCGGCAGAGAACAACTGGCCCATAGAAACAAGAGGTTTGCCATCATCATTGTACTTTATAGTTTCCTTCCACCTTCTCCCTTGAGGGGCAGATATTTTTCACAGGGGCTTCTCAATCCTGTTGATTGTGCTGATCCACAAGGAAGGGACTCCCCAATCCTTCAGAAAGAAGAAACCCTCTAGCTAGATATTTATACTGCGTTCACTGTGATTTCCTCCCCATTGTTTTTCTGCCTCCCTGGGAGGACAGTTCCTACTAAAAACATGGAAGCAATGCAGTGTTAAGCAAACCCCTTTTCTCTCCCCAGAAGCGCAGGCAGAGAAGACAAGTATTTACTGCTTCTGACAAAACTAACGAATGTGGATATTTGCCATTGGAAAAAGAGATGCTGCCGACAGCCCTTCCTCGCAGTCCCACCCTGAGATGCTTCCAGCACAGAGTTGCTTTTACAGGGTGGGGTTGGGGAAATCAAAATCCCATCTGTGGAAGTGTAAGGGATGAACAGATCCCTACAAAGGTTAATCTTCCTCAGCACAATACAACTCAATAAAGCTTTACCGTCCACACGTGATGAACTGATACTGGAATAGTCTAACAGGGTTGAAAGAGGAATACACCATACCCAGGATGTAACTTGTAGAATAGTGTTCTGCACATACTCAGAAGATCCCCTTGCAATTTAATCATTTGTATCTTGAAGAGGAACAAGTCTTACTTATACCTGTAATAACTGATGTGTGCGCCAATAACATCTCCCACAGGTGTTGGATCCCAAAGTGCACATTTTGATAGAGGAAAACTGAATGGTACCATCCTGCTTGAAGCAATTCTGCAAAAGAAAAAATAATCAGAAATATAGTAAGCCTAATCTTTTAAGCTGCACTTTATTCGGTTTGGGTTGGGGGTAAGAAGATGAAAGAAGAAAAAAACCAACAACATAAGAATGGCCATACTGGGTCAGACCAAAGGTCCATCCAGACCAATATCCTGTCTACCGACAGTGACCAATGCCAGGTTCATTCCCTCTGGGACACCTAACAGGTAATGATCAAGTGATCTCTTCCAATGAAACGGACAAAGAAGATAATGAGATTTCATTTATTTTGCCATTTTAAAGGGCTAATTGCTACAGTTCCTTCATATGGTTTTAGGTGTGAATGCCAAGGCACTAATTATTTTTAGCTAAAGCTTGGGAAATGAATCTGTGCTAGATAAAACATTAGAAAGAATAAGACATACCAGGAAATAAGTGATTTTCCGCTCACTTTAAATTCAGATTAAGAAAAAAGAAAACTTGCCAAAAGGTCATCTTTCCAGTTTCCTTGATAGTTTTACATAGGATTTGCTCCATTAAAAAGCAGCATGTTTTGAAGAATATTTAAAGGAACATTATATCTGAAGTCAAACAGCATATTACACAGAAAGAGTGTTGTGACCACAGAACTCCAAGTTCACAGCCACAAATAGGACTCAAAAGATGTTCAGAAACTGTAGCCATTCAAATTTCTTGACAAAGTCTTACAAATTTTATTTTAAGATTTCTCCAAGTTGACAGAAATAATCTTTTAGTAATCCATGTAATACAGTTCATAACCCACTGCTAACATTTGACTAAAGAGCAACTTAGGACTTCTTCATTAAAATATTTTACATTAATCAAAACAATACACGTAAATCCCCCCTCACACTCTTTTAGCTGCCATAAAAAAAAAAAAAAAGATTTCTCTATTCTGATGCCCTACCTCAATCCACTCACTTGTCTCACATGGTGGTTATGATGGAGGATTGGTTCTCATTAAAAGAATGCTGTCAATTTAAGTCCACATATTAGATTTTTTTTTTTAAAAGTTGCAAAGCCCAACAAGCTCACAGAAATGTTTTTTTTTTTTTTTAAATTTAACAAACAAAAAAACCCCACAAAACCAAAAAACTTGTTGAATTAAGGACCAATACTTCCCTGTATTGTTTACAACTCAAACACTGCACTTCAGAAAGTGAGTTAGACACATAAGCACCTGGTTTATATTTGGTCAGTTTATTTCTGATCACAAATATTTGCCCTGTAAAAAACAAAAGAAATAGTATTTTTCGAGGATTGTAGTGCAATCTCTTTATCATGAAAGTTGAACTTACAAATGTAGAATTATGTATAAAAAGTAACTGCATCTAAAAATAAAACAATGTAAAACTTTAGAACCTACAAATCCACTCAGTCCTATTTCTTGTTCAGCAAATCAAGCCAATCAAGTTTGGTTACATTTGCAGGAGATAATACTGCCCACATTGGTCTGCTAAACCCAGGGTTGTGAGTTCAATCCTTAAGGGGGCCATTTAGGGATCTGGGGCAAAAAAATCTGGGGACTGGTCCTGCTTTGAGCAGGGGGTTGGACTACAATGTCACCTGAAAGTGAGAACATGGCACTTTTGTAGATGGTGTCGCAAGATATTTACATGCCAGATGCTTTAAATATTAATATGTTCCTTCATGCTTCAATCGCCATTCCAGAGGACATGCATCCATGCTGATGACACGTTCTGCTCAATAACAATCCAAAGCAGTGCAGACCGATGCATGTTCATTTTCATCCTCTGAATCAGATGCCACCAGGAGAAGGTTGATTTTCTTTTTTGGTGGTTTGGGTTCTGTAGTTTCCGCATTGGAGTTTTGTTCTTTTAAGACTTCTGAAAGCATGCTCCACACCTCATCCCTCTCAAATTTTGGAAGTACTTCAGATTCTAAAACCTTGGGTCGAGTGCTGTAGCTATCTTTAGAAATTTCACATTGGTACCTTCTTTGCGTTTTTTGTGAAATCTGCAGCGAAAGTATTCTTAAAATGAACATGTGCTGAGTCATCATCAGAGACTACTATAACATGAAATATATATCAGAATGCAGGTAAAACAGAATCAGAGACATACAATTCTCCCCCAAGGAGTTCAGTCACAAATTTAATTAACGCGTTATTGTATTAACGAGTGTCATCAGCATGGAAGCATGTCCTCTGGAATGGTGGCCGAAGCATGAAGGGGCATACGAATGTTTAGCATATCTGGCATGTAAATACCTTGCAATGCCAGATACAAAAATCCCATGCGAACGCTTGGTCTCACTTTCTGGTGACATTGTAAATAAGAAGTGGTCCCATAATGTAGACAAACTTGTTTGTCTTAGCGATTGGCTGAACAAGCAGTAGGACTGAGCGGAGTTGTAGGCTCTAAAGTTTTGCATTGTTACATAACAGCACTCAAACGAAACAAACAAACCAAAACAATAAAAATCAAAATCGACATTTGTAAGTTGCTTTTTCACGATAGAGATTGCACTACAGTACTTGTATGAGGTGAACTGAAAAATACTATTTCTTTTATCATTTTTACAGTGCAAATATTTGTAATAAAAAATATAACGTGAGCAGTGTACACTTTGTATTCTGTGTTGTAATAGAAAATATATTTTAAAATGTAGAGAAACATCCAAAAATATTTAATCAATTGGGATTTTATTGTTTAACAGAGCAATTAAAACTGATCAATCGTGATTTTTTAAAGTTAATCATGTGAGCTAACTGCAATTAATCGACAACCAATTTTTATCCACCCCGACTTGAGCTTAAAGTAAAGCCCACACATAGATCTTTGCAGAAGTGGGGCTCAACTGTGGAATTTAGGTAGTGTTTTTGATTTAGGGTTTTGTGGGTTTTTGGCAACTACTGAGCCAGACAGAAGTTGGAGCATGCCACAATTAAATTTTTTTTTTTTTAAGTTTAAAATGTACTTCGCACTGTGCAAGACATAAAATTTAGACATTCCCTATGCCAAAGAGTTATATGAAGGTAGGATGCACTGGGAAGCCCAGAAGAATGAATAACTGATTTTTAATTATTGTACATATTTTTTGTTAGTTTATAGGCATTGCAGAGATTAATTTCTTCCATAACCATCTGGACTAACATGATTGTGGATTGCTCAACCGATATAGGGAGAACATTTCATACTTAGCAAGAGGTGGAAAAAGAGACAGAAATAGGACAGTTGCCACCCTGGTGAAAGGCAATAGCTTGAGACCTCTGGAGATTGAAGTCCTATGTTCACCAAAGTAGCAGCACACCACTGCAAAACTTCCTCACCAATGTTTCCCATTGTTTATTTAGAGGTGCTACTTCTAAGGGAGGCCATCCACTCACGGCAACTTTAAAATCTTAATGTTTTTTCTTAAGTGGCCCTCTGTAGTACTGAATTATGTTTGTTCAAGTAGTGTCATTTGTCATCTCATCTCCATGTCTTCTCTCCCCTTCTGCCCATTAACTGTCACTATGCATGGAAAGTTCTCCCCATCTTGGTTTGTCAAGCTCCCAGCCTCTCCACATTCAAGTCTCACTACTTCTATAGCAAGCAGAAATAAGCAAAAATTTATAACCATAATAAAAAAAATCAGTTTAAACCTTTATTGAATATTTGCCTCGCTGCTTAGATGGTTACTAGGATTTCAGTCGTGATGGTTTCTGTAACATGCACACCTGTGTACTAGGAAATGGACTCCATACACAGCTTTCAATGGGTATTTAATAATGGTGGAGCCCAATTTTCCAACTAAGTATTCGTTTAAAAAAATAAGTTACAGTTAGGGGACCAGGCAGTTAAAAAAAAAAAAATGTACACTGCCTGAACCATCCTGCACACACACACATTCTCTCTCTCTCCCCCCCCCCCCCCCTTCATACACTGTTACTAATAGGTCCTGGTCTTTAAGGGCAAAGATAATGAGTCACCAAACTCAGTCATTTTCAACATAAAAACTCTCACTAGTTACAATATTTAGGGCCTGATCGTGAAAGCTGACCTGTAAGGATGAGGCTCTGTGGAGGCACAGAGATCCACCTGCATGGACCAGACTGCAGAACAGGGCCTTAAATAGTAACATCTTCAGAAAAGAGACTGCCATTTAAAGTCTATATGTGCAGCACTCTGTACAAGGGGGCCCCCAATCATAATTAGGGTGACCGGGCATTACTGTAATACAAATAATGCATGATGGCATATTGTTCATTGCAGAGATAATAAAGTTGTGTTATTTGTAGTCCAAAGAATCAAGAGATTTGTGCTTTCTTTGAACGCCTCGTAAGGAAAAATATTAAAATCAAAAGCTTTCCATAAAGTAATTTCTCTACAGAGGAGCAGGTACCTAGGATCGGTTTGGTGATCTGAAACAGCATAAATAGCCTCCATGACTGCAGCCTTCAATCCCCTGCAAGGAAAACCGAAGAGAGAACATTACAGAATGGGGCCCTGGCCCATGACTAGGCACTACAGGGACACAAATAATAAACACAATACAGAAGAAAACAACCAGAACCCAAATCACGGCTTCTAAAGTAACGGGTTTACACCAGAGCGGACAACCGGCCAAAGGCTGCCGCAAGGTAAGTGACAAGGTGACCGGGGCTGACCAGGATCCACCACAGCCGGCGCGTGACCCTCCCGCCGCCCCAGTAAAACCAGCCCTACTTGGACACCCACGCGCGGGCCCCCACGCAGGACCAGGAGGGGCGAGGTCCCCGCACCGGGAGCTAGCTATGGGTGGGGGGTTGGCATCCCCTCGCCCGAGCCCAACGGGAGGCCAGCGGACGCGCAGGCCGAGACCCCAGCGCCTGGCGGAAGGAGCCCTCAGGGTCCCCAACCCCCAGCCCAGTCTAGGCGGGGCGCCCCAGCCTCACCCCCGAACGGGGCCCTCTCCCCGCTGCCGCCGCAAGCAGGGGCAACGCCGCGGGTCCAGGTGGGGAGCTCGGTAACTGACTCACCTGGGCAGGCCCCTTCCGCCTGTGGCGGCTCCAACGGCGGCACCGCCAGCCTCCCGCCCCTACGACGCCCTCCACACAATGAGCGCCCCCGCCCCGCCAGGCCCTCTTGCCCAATCAGGAGGCGCAGCCTGCGTTCCGCCCACTTCTTTGTGCGGTCGCTCAATCAGCACGCCGTTTCGACTCGCCCGCTCAACCAATCCGGTGGCACCCCGGGCAACCAACCGCCCGGCGCGCGCAAGCGAAGGGGGATTTAAAAACACTACTGCTTTAAACGGTCACCCAGCGAGCAAACGCTACTGCGCAGGCGCACTGGTTGGGGACGGGGAGGGAGGCGTGGTTTGGATGCTACAGCAACAGTCGAGTTGTCTGAGGTTAGAGTTTTAAAGAGACACACCCCTAATTATTATTGGATAGGGGCCCAAGTGACTTACTCAAGTCCACATAGCAAGTTACAGACAAAGCCAGGTTTAAAACCAAGTACCTCTTGGGTCCCACTTCTCATCTTTAACCACCAGACCAGATTAGCTCTCTGTGCGATATAAAATGCCATCTAAATTGAGTATGTAAACAGGATTAAAAATATTTTTATAACAAAAATGAAATGCCAGAAATCAAGTAATACATGGTCACCTCGCATGTAGAAAATACTGATGACTTTGCTATACTGGTGATTAAGAACCAAACCGAATCAGTACTCACAACCGATCTAGTGAAATTAGAGGAAACCATAAGGAAAGCTTCTAAAGTTAAAATATAAATTGTTAATCAAAAAACTCAACAGCATAATTATATAGTCTGTCTTATATCTTAGATAAATCCTTGAACAACCTAACTATAGCCAATTGCTCAGCTATTGTCCTAAAAAGACCATAAAATTCACCTGAGTATTGATAAAAAGAACAGGAGTACTTGTGGCACCTTAGAGACTAACACATTTATTTGAGCATAAGCTTTCGTGGGCTACAGCCCACTTCATCGGATGCATGTAGTGGAAAATACAGTAGGAAGATATATGTATACACAGAGAACATGAAACAATGGGTATTACCATACACACTACAAGGAGAATGATCAGTTATCAGTATTGATAGTTACCTTTTACTGGTAACTTTCTGTATTATTTGCTTTATACTACAATGAACTTTGCACTATTCTGACGTTTGCTCTCTCCAGACAGTAGCCTATTAGCACAGGTATGTTTAAATGAGTTATTTCCAAACAACTCCAGACTTGTTTCTTTGCCAGGGGATTTTAATTGTTTTAATTAGGGAGAACTATATCTTATTAGCTATATGTTCTGGAGATGGGGAGTTAGTACAGGCGGACCATGGGCGCAAATGATGCAGATCCATATTAAGACAAGCCTGAAATTGGACCTATGTAGAAGCCGCATCATTTCTGAATCAAATCTCTTGTATGCATACTGCATAACCATCTTCAGAAAAATAAAAGTCACAGAAAGGCAGTAAGGTCAAGCCCTGAATCTGCCATTATATCATTCCTCCTGGAGATTCCCTGGCACTTATACAGAACTTGTACTGTACTGCTTTTATGCCACATTGCTCAGACTTGAAATTCCTGTTAGTTGGGTGCTCCCGAACAGGTGCTCACTGAGAAGGAGTGCCACCGCTGAGGTGCCAAAACCCAGGACATCCGGGAGAAGACTGAGCTGCATGATCCTGGCGTTGTGCGCCCAGAAAACTGAACAGCCGGCACGGCAGTGCCTATTGGGCACCCTGACTGATTTCCCCAGGCAACTATAGTAGCTACCTCAAAATAGGGTGACCAGATGTCCCGATTTTATAGGGACAGTCCTGGTTTGGGGGTCTTTTTCTTACATAGGCTCCTATTACCCCCACCCACTGTCCTGATTTTTCACACTTGCTGTCTGGTTACCCTACCTCAAACAAGGGACAATGCTGGCTGGGAACACCTGGGTGGCGTGGGGGGAACCCCCCCCCCCATTTCCCTTCTGGGCACCCAGACTGCACTCCTAGCCTCTAGGGCCCTCGCTCCTTCCGTGCAAAGCTGGGGAAATGGGCAGATCAGCAGACAGCTTGGACTTTCACGGGTACAGCGCGCCGCGGCCCGAGAGCAGGGCAGGGAGCAAGACACGCCCCCCCCCCCCCCCCCCCCCCCCCCGCGGGGGGGGGGCCCGCCCCCCCCCCCCCCCCCCCCCCCCAGTTCAGCAGCGGGCTGTGTCCCTGCTCCTCCCCGGATCTCGTCTGAGCACCCGCCAGGATTGGCCACGTGCCCCCTGCCTCTGAACGGAGCGGGCGGGTGTCACGTCGTCACTCCCCCACCTCACCCCAGCCGCAGAGAGCGCAGCCCGCGCGCCTCCGCCCCCGGAAGCACTTTCCCTCACACGTCAGCAGCCGGCGTGTGACAGCCGGCGGCGGTTTGGCGGCCTGGACCTCTCTCCCGGCCCCGCTCCCTGGCCCCCTCTCCCCCCCTCCCCCGTGCCGTGCATGTTCTACCGCTGCCTGCTGCTGGTAGCGGCTCGCCTCAGCCCTCGCGCGCGCTGCCTCCGAACCGCCGCCGCTCCTCGCCGCTGCCTCCTCCTCATGAAGCCGCTGGTTGTGTTCGTCCTGGGCGGGCCCGGGGCTGGTAAGGGGACCCAGTGCGCCCGCATCGTGGAGGTGAGAAGCGCAGCGGGGAGGGTCTCCGTGTCCGCAGGAACCCCCCCCTTTCCAGTGCCGCCGCCTCCTCGGAGAGCGAGCGGACTACATCTCCCAGCATGCAACGCGGCGAGGGGCTCTTGGCATCTTCCCTGCGCAGCGGCGCGGGGCATGGCGGGACGGGTAGTCTTGGGGCTGTCTCGTTTCCGTGGCCCTGCAGGGTTGAGCGGGGGCTTGGACATGGGGACCCCAGGGATGGGAGTGGGAGGCGGCCCGTTATAATTGTCTCCCTGGGGTTCGGTTTCCGTTTTTAGGCGGGTAGGGAAGTTCTAGCTCTCAGTCTTGGGGCTATTTTGGGGGCATTTTAAAAGAAACCCCTCTTGTTTCTCCAAGTGCACGTTGGAGCCCCCCCATTTCCCTTCTGGGCACCCAAACTGCACTCCCAGCCTCAAGGGCCCTCGCTCCTTCAGTGCAAAGCTGGGGAAATGGACCTCTCTGCCAGGGGTGTGTGTGGTAGAGGCACAGACGCCCATACTAGACAAGTCACACACTCTTGTGTTTGTAGGCCAAGTTCTGTCTGCATGTTATCCACAGTATCCTGGGCAGAGGTCAGATTGGGGGTGCGGATGGTATTGTGCGGGAAGATGTTCATGATTAACATCAATCACAGACCTAGTTAGAGCTGATGGGTGTGCTTGCCAGAGTCTAGGGACCTGTGTGTCCCATTTCCCCTTACCTTTCTGCCAGGGTCTCTGGATACAGTTACACTGCTAAACCCGCAGCATCGACTCTCAGAGCCTGGGTCAGTTGAGGCCTGGTCTACACTAGAAAATTAGGTCAGTATAACTACATGGCTCAAGGGTGTGAAAAATCCACACCCCTGAGGGATGCAATTAAACCAGCCTCTCATCCCCCAGGCATAGACAGTGCTAAGTCAGTGGGAGAATTCTCCTGTTTCCCTAGCTATTGCCTTTCAGGGATGTGGGAGTACCTACTACAGTGGTGTAGCTGCACTGCTGCAATTTTTTCAGTGTAGACAAGCCCTGACTTGAATTGCAGGGTTAAAATTGCAGTGTGTAGACGTTTGGACCCAGGCTCTGAGACCCACCCCCCTTGCAGGGTTTCAGAGCCCAGGCTTTAGCCCAAGCCCAAGTATCTATACTGCAACTTTTAGTCCCATGAGGCTGAGTCAGCTAACCCAGGCCAGCTGTGGCCATGCCGCAGGTCTTTTATTGCAGTGTCCCCTGTTTCTTACCCCTTTCCCCAAGGTATCTTTTGTATATTTTGTACAGAACCTAACACAACTGTGGTCCCCTCAATGACTGGCCTTAATTACCCCCTACTGTTTGTAGTTCCTGGAAAAGTTGTTGGTAACCCTCCCTCGTGGAGTGGAACACAATCATACATAAACCATTAATAAATTTAAGAGAATGTCCTGCAAAGATACTGCGGGGGGTTTGCAATAGAAGGTACAATGGGTTTATTATTCCAGAGGTATATGGTGCTTTCATCATCATCATCATCATCATGTTCCTATTACGCCTCTGGTGTTTAGGGCAGTGATGAAGCTCATCCACTCCTGTCTGTTTCTAGCAAGTCTTTCAATGGTTCCCCAGCTGTGCCCCAGCTTCCACAGCTCTTCGCCATGTTGTTTTCGGGCAGCCTCATTTTCGCTTGCCTTCAAGTGTCCATCTTATTGCTACTCTGGTGAGGGAATCAGTTTCCATCCGAAGCACATGACCGATCCATCTCTAGCGTCTCCTAGCAATGATGGTGCTCAGATCCTCTTGGCTGCACTGTGTCAATAGATCTTGGTTTGAGATTGTTATCAGAGTTGCGTACTTTCAACACTACTTTATAGTGCAGAATACTGGGGAATGAGAAAGTATGACAAGTCCAAACTGTCTTCATTCCATACAACCTGCCTTAGAAAAATCCTCTGTATCTTTTGGCCCAGAACAATCTTAAACCAAATATGGTGCTTTACAGTAGTTTAAATACACAAAGATCCAGGCCCATGTTCCAAAGAGTTTATGATCTAAACATACAACCAGGGAGTTGATAATTCCGAGGGCAGATAATTTCCTCTGTGCCACTGTAAATTGTGAAAATAAAATTATATTATAAACAACAATAGAAGTGAAATTTTGTTATGCAGCTGAATGTGATGGAGGTCACAAGTTATGCAGAGTGAATCTTTATGTGCTTTATGTGTGTCCTGTGTTAAATTAATCCTTGTCTTTTCTGCCATCAAAGATTTTCAAACTGGCATTAAGAGATTACATGATTTAATTTTTAGAATTTCACACAACTTTTCTAAATATTTAGAATTCATTTTAGTTTAACAGTACTTGAAGGTGGAAAAAATGTTTAGAAGAGTGGGGGGAATAGCTGATGATTAATAGCTGACAATTATTTACATACAGAAGCAGACCTCTTTAAAAATCAGGATGATGAAATTCTGTTCTGTTGGATAGTTATGGTGTATTTAAGGCTAAATGCCTCCAAATAGAGCCTTTTAAAATGGAGTAGACGTGGATATTTTATGCATGATGAGTGCCATAAATGATGGAGGTTTGTCCACACCCACATGAAAGCAATGACTAAGAACCATAACAACGCCCATATTGCTTAAACTACAGAAGGAAAAACCGCAAGTCCTGGCACTAGCATTTGTTTGTTTTCTAGTGATGCGTGGTAGAGTACAGTTATAGTTTCTCCACTGTTCCATTATACCCTAGTTCTCCATATTGTATAACTTGGTTATCAAAATTTGGTCCAGACTGAAAACTGACATTTAAGATTTTATAAAGTGTTGTTGTAGCTGTGTTGGTCTCAGGATATTAGAGAGAGAGAGAAAAGGATACTGTCTCTCTAACTTAAGATTTTAGCCACAAAAGGGTTTTCATCATAAGTTATGAACTCTAACTGAAACAGTTTTTTTAAAAAAAATTAAGTTGTGGGATGTAAGGCTCGTAACTTTCAAAAAGCCTTTTTGTTACTTTGGGTCAAATCCTGTCCTTGGTACACAACAAACAAATAAGCGTCAACCATAGGGAAGTTTTGTAGAGCTGGAGGGAATATAATTACAAGCCATTAATGCAGCCTCAGGGCTGAAGTAGCTTATGTGGCTGCTGCCCCATACTTAGAAATGTAAATCATTTTGGTTTGGTATCCTAAAGTAATTGGATAAAGACCACTTGAGGAGGAGGGAGTCAAATGAGTCATTGCTGCTTGAATTGTATCCACTAGCAGAATAGTATTACATGTTAACTTTGCTAGTAATAAATCTAGGAAGGGGAAATTCTTAGGAGTAAGCAGAGATGAAAGTAAGCCGGTACGGGCCCGTATGGCATACCGGTAAGAAAGTGGTCATCGGTACAGGCTGGTACACAGCTGATGTTAAAGCGTTGCCGCGGCAGCGCTTTAAGAACCGTACCGGCAGGGCTGCTGACGGGGGTGGGGGGCAAAAGGGGCAGCTGCTCCGTGGCCTTTTAAATCGCCGCCGGAGCCCTGGGTGGCGCGGGCCAGGCAGTGCTGAAGGGCTGGCTAGGGGAGTCTGGCCCCAGCCCTGCCCCTTCTGCCCCTCCCCCCCCCTTGCCCAGGAGCCCAGCCGCCCTGCATACAGGTAAGTCCTTTAAGTTACTTTCACCCCTGGGAGTAAGAGACATAGCAAATAGAACTAAGGCTATGTCTACACTGTCAATTGAATGACAAAAAAACTTCTACCTCCAACGACCAGAGTTAGCTTTATTGGCAGGAGAGCCTAACTTTTGTTTTTCAGAGGTGTTAAAAAACACACACACACACGAAAGACAAAAGTTTTGCCGACAACATCTCCTTTCTTGGCTTCTGGGAGAGAAAATAAATACTTGCCTTGCATGACACAAGAGGGAGCACTCCTCTGAGAGCCATAAAGAGAGAGCTTCATGAAGACAGGCAATAACCTGTTGAGTATCACTTCTCAGCAGTCTTCCATTTGAAGATTGGAAATCAAGACTCTGCCACATTTATTTACCAGATTTAAAACTGTTTCCTTTGGATTTTGATCTCATCAAAGTCAATGAATGGATGTTTTGCCATTGAGTTACTATCATTTATTATTTGCATTACTATAGCATCTACGTGCCTCAATCATCGATCAAGATCCCATGGATGTGCTAGGTGTTGTACAAATAGAACAACAAGATGGTCCCTATTCCAAATAGATTACAATCTAAGTATAAGACAATAGACAACCGATGGAAACCGTGAAACAGGGAGATACAATGAAACAACGAGACAGTACTGGTCATCATCATAGGCAGTGGTGTCAGCAGACATAAGTTTTCCCTAGACATCTCAGTGAAGGAGAGTTAGAAGAAGGATAATGAGGTAGCCTTATGGATGTTTACAGGGAGCTCCTCCCAAGCATGAGAGGCAGCATGGGAGAAAGCTGGAAGGTGTTTGAAAATTTAACAAGTTCTGGAGGAGCAGCCCAACTAATCCATTCTGAAAAGCATTCCAGATTAGAATTTAATGTAATTAGAAACATCCCTATTTAACAAGCTCACTTTAAAATACTTCTGTCTTGCTCTTTCCTGTTCAGCTATTTAAAACTATTTTAGTTTGCTGTTGTAAAGAGAATTCCAAAGATTGAGTCAATATTTCTTCTTGCATGAAAAGAAAAAATGCTGAGGAAAATTAAATGGTGCTGTAATCCCATGAAACCAAGGGGATTATTTTTTTTCTTCTTCTTTTCTCCTTAATGTTTAACTTAATGTTAAAAATATCATAATTCTTTAATTGTAGCAAGAAGAGCTACATGTTAATTTTGGTTCTGGACAGTAAAACTTCTTGTTTATAAAAAGCTTTACTCTGGTTTATGGCTTCTGCAGTTCATAGTTAATATGTAAATAAGCATATCTAAATGCAATGCCCATTTGAATAAAAATACAGTAAAGTAATAGAGAACGTAGCTAGAGTTTCTCTTCATGGTCATTTAGGGCAAAATCTTGCATGCTTTATTTTTTTATCCAGCTGTCTGCAGTTTTTTGGGGATTTAAGTAATTATATAGTTTCTTAAATTGTGATTATAGCAAAACTGCCTTTCCAGGCTTCTGTGGGTAGAGTTGGAAAGCAACTAAATGTTTTTAAGCTTGCTTGGTGAGTTGTGTAATGTGTCTGCTGTATTTATTTAGTAGCCAAGTTTTTAAATCCCAAGATCACAGCCATAAAAGGGAAGTATGCACATTATTATTCTGCCCAGGCTCCTTTTTTGAAATTTGCTGTGGCTATCACTGCAGCCAAGCGGATAACCCTAAAGTCTGTTTTTTTTTTTGTTCTGTACTGAAACTTAGAGTAAAGATACACATACGTACTCTATTTTGTATTCTTAGAATTGTAATTTACTTTTGGTACGTTCCTAGGTTATGTCTCTAATACCTGTTTTATAGAACCTAGCTATGTGTAATCTTGTTACATTTTTATGTAATATTAAAAACTTACTTTTAAAAAAGACCTTAGGTACATTTCTGTAGTTAACTGACACTGGTACAACTATCAAAATTCTCCTTTTCTAACTTTTTCCTGCTGGGATTTATCATTCTGAACCTGAAATCTGTTCTCTGTACAGTATGATCACATATGTATTTTATTTCAGTTGTCTAGATTCTGTGGTGATGGGTGCCTTAGAAAAGCATAGGTTTAACACATGCTTTTCGGTGAGGTTTTATGTTAGAGCGTTTTAATGTTTTTAAAATGCCTTAATTGACCACAAAATACAAGGGTGATAGCAGTATTTAGTCTAAACATATATCTGTATGATATGTTTGCATATAGACTCCCTGCTGTATTTCTGTCTACACAGTTTATTGAGAGATTTCTAATAGCATCAGTCTAGCTGCTTAGCCTGGACTGCCACATCAGCACTAGGGGAAGACACTAGCTTCTCTCGTGGATTACCCATGTCACATCCTGACATTGTCCCTCTCCCTGGAGACTGCCACCTGGCTCAACATATGTGCTGAGTTTCCTGGTTTCAATGTATGCATATAACTGAAATGCATACAAAACAGGGATTTTTTTTCCCCTTTGAAAAATAAGAATAAAGGAACCAGGACAACTTCATCAAAACTACCTAATATACATATAGTTTCTACTACTTAGTATGTTACATCCCCAAAGCATTAGCGAACATTAACTCATTCTCACAACACTGTTAGGCATTTGGTTAGTAATGTTATCCCCATTTAGCAAATAGGGAAACTGGAGTACAGCTGGGTGAAATTTTTTGACCAAAACATTTTTTGGCAAATATGCAAGTTGGATGACATCAAAACATTTTGCCAATTCACGTCGATTTTTCCAGATTGTTTTGGTCAATGACAAAAAATAAAAAACCCAACAACCCACCCCTAAAAAAAAAAATCAAAACATTTTGTTTTGACATTTTGTAAATTAAGCGTTTCCAATTTTTTATCAGAGGGGTAGCTGTGTTAGTCTGTATCCACAAAAACAACGAGGAGTCCGGTGGCACCTTAAAGACTAACAGATTTATTTGGGCATAAGCTTTCGTGGGTAAAAAAACACTTCTTCAGATTCATGGAGTGAAAATTACAGATACAAGCATACACCACTGACTGCCTGAGGAAACTACAATGCATTGGTGATTTTCCTGAAAACATCATCCTGGCCACCAAGGACGTAGAAGCTCTTTACACCAATATTCCACATGAGGATGGATTACAAGCTGTCAGGAATAGTATCCCTGATGAGGCCACAGCATACCTGGTGGCTGAGCTTTGTAACTTTGTCCTCACCCACAACTATTTCAGATTTGGGGACAACTTATACCTTCAAGTCAGCGGCACTGCTATGGGTACCCGCATGGCCCCACAGTAAGTCAACATTTTTATGGCTAAGAACAACGCTTCCTCAGCTCTCGCACCCTAGCGCCCCTCCTCTACTTGCGCTACATTGATGACATCTTCATCGTATGGACCCACGTGAAGGAGGCCCTTGAAGAATTCCACCTGTATTTCAACAATTTCCACGCCACCATCAATCTCAGCCTGGACTAGTCCACACAAGAGATCCACTTCCTGGACACGACAGTGCAAATAAGTGATGGTCACATAAACACCACCCTATATTGGAAACTTACTGACTGCTATTCTTACCTACATGCCTCTAGCTTCCATCCAGGACACATCACACAGTCTACAGCCTTTGTCTACATATTGTCTACAGCCAAGCCCTAAGATACAACCGCATTTGCTCCAATCCCTCAGAGAGAGACAAACACCTACAAGATCTTTATCAAGCATTCTTAAAACTACAATACTCACCTGGGGAAGTGAGGAAACAGATTAACAGAGCGAGACGGGTACCCAGAAGTCACGTACTACAGGCCAGGCCTAACAAGGAAAATAACAGAACACCACTGGCCATCACGTACAGCCCCCAGCTAAAACCTCTCCAGCACATCAACAACTATCTACAACCTATCCTGGAAAATGATCCCTCACTCTCACAGACCTTGGGAGGCAGGCCAGTCCTCGCTTACGGATAGCCCCTGAACCTGAAGCAAATACTCATCAGCAATCACACACCACACCACAGAAACACTAACCCAGGAACCAATCCCTATAACAAACCCCGTTGCCTACTCTGTCCCCATATCTACTCTAGCGACACCATCACAGGACCCAGTCATATCAGCCACACCATCAGGGGCTCATTCACCTACACATCTACTAATGTGATATATGCCATCATGTACCAGCAATGCCCCTCTGTCATGTACATTGGCCAAACCGAAGAGTCTCTACGTAAAATAATAAATGGACACAAATCAGACATCCGGAATGGTAACATACAAAAGCCAGTAGGAGAACACTTCAATCTCCGTGGACATTCAATAACAGATTTAAAAGTAGCCATCCTTCAACAACAAAAACTTCAAAAACAGACTTCAAAGAGAAACTGCAGAGCTACAATTCATATGCAAATTTAACACCATCAATTTGGGCCTGAATAGGGACTGGGAGTGGCTGGCTCACTGCAAAAGCAATTTTCCCTCTCTTGGTATTGATACCTCCTCATCAATTATTGGGAGTTGACCACATCCACCCTAACTGAATTGGCCTAGTTATCACTGATTCTCCACTTGTAAGGTAACTCCCTTCTCTTTATGTGCCAGTATATTTATGCTTGGATCTGTAATTTTCACACCATGCATCTGAAGAAGTGGGTTTTTTACCCACGAAAGCTTATGCCCAAATAAATCTGTTAGTCTTTAAGGTGCCACCGGACTCCTCCAATTTTTTATTTGACATAACTGTTCACTTTGAAATTTCCTTTCTTTTTATTTTAAAAAGAACTAAAAATGTAAAAAAGGTTCAAATGAAATGAAACATTTTGTTTGGTTCACAACTGTTTTTTTAAAAAAAGAATGATACAGACTAACAGGGCTACCACTCTGAAAACTATTTTTAGCCGTTTCTCGGAATTGCCAACAGACCAAAAAATCCATTATTCACACAGCTTTTACAGCGGAGTATAAGTGATTTGTCCAAGGCCACAGAAGGCGTCAGAGTCAGAAGTAGAAAGCAGGTATTTCTGGCTTCCAGCACTGTGCTTGGAGCATGCTGCCTTGCTAAATAAAGAACTCTAGTCAAAACATATAGTAGTCCCATATCTGCAGCAAAGGTAGGTAGTTATTTTAAAATACAAGCCTGCCTTTAAACTTACCAAGTAAAGCAGTTGTTTTGACTCCTTTTCACTTGCTAAATTAAAATTTAATCTACTGGCTAACATTGTCAGTGAATTTCTAAATAGCCATGTATTTTGGATGGGACTGCAACATGTATCTTTTAGTCTTTTGGTTTACTTTAAACATCTAATTCATTACAAGGGGTAAAATTTTCAAAGGTGTCTAAGGCCTGGTCCACACTACCCCCCCACTTCGGACTAAGGTACGCAAATTCAGCTACGTTAATAACGTAGCTGAATTCGAAGTACCTTAGTCCGAACTTACCACGGGTCCAGACGCGGCAGGAAGGCTCCCCCGTCGATGCCGCGTACTCCTCTCGCCGAGCTGGAGTACCGGCGTCAACGGCGAGCACTTCCGGGATTGATTTATCGCGTCTAAACCAGACGCGATAAATCGATCCCAGAACATCGATTGCCTGCCGTCGGACCCTCCGGTAAGTGTAGACGTACCCAAAGTGACTAAGGGCTTGTCTACGCTTAAAACACTACAGCAGCACGGTGTAGAAGACACTACCTACACCCACGGGAGGGGTTCTCCTGTTGGCAAAGATAATCCACCTCCCCATGAAGCAGGAACTTCAATCTAGTGCTGTCTACATGGGGACTTAGGTCAGTTTAACTATGCCACTTGGGGTGTGTGGATTGTGTGCACCCTTGACCAACGTAGTTAAACCAACCTAAGTTTTGAGTGTCGACCAGCCTAAGGAGCCTATGTCTCATTTTCAAAAGTCACGTAGGCATTTTTGAAAATTTTTACCCAAGGTGCCACAGTCTGCCAGGCTTCCTGCACATATTGGGTATACTGTGAAATCATGACAAGAGGCTGAAAATAGAATGCTTTTTATCCAAACTGACTATTATTGGCTATAAGTTTGCCTTTTTATTAATAGGATAATGTAATTAATTTTAACAGCTAGGTTAATTTAGTATATGTACTTACTCAGAGGAATCTTCATCTGCTTAACACTATTGTTCTATGTATTTCAGAAATATGGGTACACCCACCTTTCTGCAGGCGATCTCCTTCGAGATGAACGAAAAAGGCCAGGCTCTCAGTATGGAGAACTAATTGAAAAATATATTAAAGAGGGAGCAATCGTACCAGTTGAGATTACTATCAGCTTGTTGAAGAGGGTAAGAAAAGTGAAGGTTGTTGTCTTGATGGTTCACCTTTCCAAGCAAACAAGGTAGTGGATGTAGCCTGAGAAAACATTTCCCTCCCTTTGAAGTGAGCAAGAGGAAAATGATAGGCAATGGGTGCATGTTGTATACATTGCTTCTCCTTAAAATCACATATGGCTATGTTATGGTCCTTACAGAAGGCAAGAGGTAATGCCTTTCATTACATAAAGCACAAAGAGGACACTTGATACATTTTATTATTTTTATAATGTTTTCTCTGACGTTTTTAACTGAAACTAACTCAAAACCAAGTACATTCAGGGCACATTGTATTTTGTAAGAGTACATTTCAGCATCTTGTAGAATATAAAAATAACTTCCCCAACCAGATTTGTGCACAGCATGAGGTTGTTGAGATCTTGCTTGACAAGTTGGAGCCCAGAGTAAACTCTTACATCCTTTGAAATTGTAAAACAATGAATCGTGAAGTTTATATCAATAATATTACTGCTAAAGCTGTTGTGGCAAATGGCTGCGGCTATTGTGGTGGGTCCCGCGCTTTTCCTTGGTGTGATGGGTTAGGGTGCTACCCCTTGCCCCCATTCTTGGGCATTGACAGCTCCGCTAGTGCCCTGGTGGGGGAGAAAAGGGGAGTAGGGAAGGGACTTGGGTCCGCCCTCTACTCCGGGTCCCAGCCCCTTCAGCTTCGCAGGCTTCGTACTCTCTTTCCCCTTGGGCAGGGTTTCTCTTGGTCCTCTGTGCTGGGGGAGTCCCTTTGCTCTGCTTGGGCAGGGTTTCCCTTCCCCTGGTACTCTGATCCTCTGGTCAATAACAGTACTCAGCTCTCCTTACCTTTGGCTGTCTGACTGAAGCAGGGTTTTTTTATTAGGTCTCTGGCAGGGCCATAATTGGCTCCAGTACTCTTAATTAACCTGTAGTAACCTTTCCTCAGTCCGCAGGGAATAAGGCCCCGATCATCCTGGGGCTTATGTACCTCCCATCTATCACTCTCCTGCTGCCCTCTGGCCCTGGCGTATCACACTGTGAAGCAGTAAAATAATGAGAGTGCCTTTAAGACAGTAGAGGAGTACATTCTGTAGATACGTGAATGACCAAGTTATGTTGATTAGAACCCCCCACAATACACCTTTCAAGATCCATGGGTCCTACACATGCTTATCATAACATGTGGTACATCTCATCCAGTGCACCAAAAGCCCCAATGACAACTATCTGAGTGAAATAAAACTATCTGAAATGAACTCAGACAGAAAAATTATAAAAGAAAATCACCATATCATCATTTTCACAAAGTGATCACCCTGTATCTGACCTCTCAGTCCTTATCCTCAAAGGAAGTCTGTACAACACCTTCAAAAGATGAGCTGGGGAGCTTAAATTCGTAGCTTTGCTAGACACTAAATATCATGGACTTAATAAAGACACTCGGACAGGTGACACGTGGGAGGGACACCGGGGGGGGACACCAGATAAAGGGGGAGCACGTGACCCCCCCCCCAATGACTCCTCGCCCCCAGCCTGGGGCCCCCCGCACTCTCACCATCCCACGTTACCTGGGGGGGGAGGGGAGGAGCTCTGTCCTCATGCTGTGCCAGCTCTCCCTGGCATATGGAGCCACTCCCAGATGCTGCCCGGTGCAGCGCAGCGGCTGCCTGGGAGAGGGCAGCTGCCTGGGAGCATGCAACCACTGCGCTGCACCGGGCAGCATCCCAGGCAGCGTGGCTGGAAGAGGAGAGGCTCTGGCCCTGCCTCTTCCCTTCTGGCTCTGGCCCCGCCCCTTCATCTCCCCGGCTGCTGGCCCCTCCCCTCCTCTCCCCTCCCCTGGCATTTGGGGGGGGCGTGTGACCCTTTGGGCCCCTCCTGCTCTTCCCTCTTTTTTTTGTCCTATGACTGCAGAGGTGTTAACTGGCCACTACATCTTGAATGGTCTCTTACAATGTGTGTTAACTCCTTATGCTAAACAATCTGTTCGACCTTGTATTCAGCTGTGAAAGTCTGGGTACCTCACTTTTCCCATACCTGAAGAGTTCTGTGTCCGCTCCAAAGCTTGTCTCTTTCACTAACAGACATTGGTCCAATAAAACTATCCAGTTAAAAGTTTGTAAATCATGTCAACATCTGACCAAAATTTAAGAGACAAATATATTATTTTGTGTGTAAGAAGTTCTTGAACTGACCTCTACTATCTATTAGGCTATGGATCAAACAATGGCTGCCAATGTCCAAAAGTACAAATTCTTGATTGATGGATTCCCCAGAAATGAAGACAATCTTCAAGGCTGGAATAAGACTATGGATGGAAAGGCAGATGTGTCTTTTGTTCTGTTTTTCGACTGCGACAACGAGGTATTGAAATATCATTGCTGTGCACTTTTCTCACATGTTGTATGATGAGAGGCAGACAGCGAGAACAGTAAAACTGTGTTGGAGGGACTGAATTTTCCAATATGTATGAGCATTAGCAACATGAGAAGGAAGTCCTGGACTATGACTACTGAGGATTTTTGGCAGTTCGCTTGGCAGCTATAAAACTTCTTGTGTAAAATGGGGTTAATAATCTGACCTCCTTTTGTAAAATGGTTTTAGATCTAAGTATTGCTGTTATTGTGTTCTTCAGAATAGCAAGTGTCCAGTTGCGTAAAGAAATTATATTGAACAACAATTCTGAACAATTTCGTTTTTCCTTAAGAACCCTTTGAAATCAAAAGGATTGTGTCACATAAGAATACACAAGATGCTCCTGTGATGTTAGGAAAACTTTCCACCTACAGTGTGTATAGCCTGATGCCATAGTTGAGAGCAGAATCAATTTGCCAGCATCTTCCTCTGATCACTTCTAAGGTGCTGGCAGAGTGATTCAGAATTTTTCATAGTTGGTGAATTTTACTAGGACGCTGAGTAATCAAAACAGCTTTTCTAAATGAGTAACTAGATTACAATTAAAAGAACAAGAAGACTAACACGGCTACCATTCTGAAACCTAGATTACAATGGTATTCTGACAATGATGTATTAAATTAAAATAACAAATGCCATGTATACTCTATAATATGCCATTGCCCTTGAGATGTAAGCATTAAAACTACTCAGAAACTGAAAGTTTTAAAATGTTAGATAGATTGACCTTCTGTGGAACTTTTTATTATTAATTTTTTTAATTTTAAAAATCTACTTTTCATTTTTTTTTTTCAATTTCAAAATAGCAAATTTTTAATTTTGGGAAAAAATCCCGTAGTTAAACTGATCAGTCAAACTTGGGAATTCAAAAGATGACAAGCTGAAAAAAACATGCCAAAGAACAAGCAACAGGCTAAATTTTTCCATCAGAAATTTCTATCAATCAGATACATTAGAGGGGGAAAAAAAAAAAAAACCTGAATGAAAACTTTTATTTTTGAAAAAAGATGATTTCTTCCCCTCCCCAAAAGTTCTTGTTCAAATTGTTTTGACTAGCTCTAGTAATCTACAATAATAACTGAATGGTCTTTTACTTTAAGTTAAATCAGGGATGTATTCCATATGAAAAATTGTTTTAAAAGATCCCTCTCTTGCATCTTGACATATATCAAAAATTGTTTGTCATATATTATCAAGATTATTCATTTAACATTAAAATATAACCATAACTTTATATGTATTCAATAACTATTAACCATAGTTATACTTTATTCACAATATATATTACAGATCAGAATAATTTAATAAATACAGTGATATTGACTGAACAAAAATTAAGATGCTTGTCATTCAGACCTAGTAAGTTAACATGTAGTATGTGTACCTTAAATATTATAAAAACAACAAGGGATCCCGTGGAACCTTAAAGACTAACAGATTTATTTGGGCATAAGTTTTTGTGGGTTAAAACCACTTCTTCAGAAGTGGCATCTGAAGAAGTGGTGTTTTAACCACGAAAGTTTATGCCTAAATAAATCTGTTAGTCTTTAAGGTGCCACCAGACTCCTTGTTGTTTTTGTGGATACAGACTAACACAGCTACCCCCTGATACTTAAATATTATAGGCTTGCATTTTCAAAAGAGACTAATGATTTTTTTTTTTATGTATTCATTTTTAGTGGCTAAACGTGACACTTAGAGTCTGATTTTCAGACAGTGCTGAGCATCAGCTCTCTGAAAGTTAGGTATTCAATCTTAGTGTCTCAGATTGGGCACCCAAAATCATTAGTCACCTTTGAAACTGTAAGCCAGCACCTTCCCCGCTCCCCCCTCACCGCATCCCCCTTTCCCAAGCCACAATTAAAAAGGCAGGTGAATCAAAAACTAATTCATATTACTGTCTAGATCTAGCTAATCTTTTGTAAAATATATGCACTGAACCATGTGTGTGCATGCTCAGTCTCCCTCAAATCTGTTTTGCACGTTAATGAACTAGGCCTATTGAACAAAGGACAAAGGTTTGTTATTAAGTCTATCTTCAGATATATAAAGATAATAGTCACATGCTTTTAAGAGTTCATTCTGTGTTTGTTGTTAGATATGTATTGACCGCTGCCTTGAAAGAGGAAAGAGCAGTGGTAGGAGTGATGACAACCGAGAGAGTCTAGAAAAGAGGTACTGTACCCAGAACTTTTCATAGTTATGTTTCTTGTTTTCTTTGTATGATGTGATACATGTTTTTCTGTCTTATAGACTTCACACATACCTGCAGTCAACTAGGCCCATAATAGACCAATATGAGAAAATGGGGAAAGTCAGGAAAGTGGATGCCTCTAAATCTGTTGATGAAGTAAGTTTCAAGGACAAAAAAATTTTTGGGCTTACAATAACATGGTATATATTTTTGGATCCCTTCTTCTGAGATGTAGAGTCAATGATATCCCTTCTCTCCATCCCTTACATATAGTCTTCCTCTTTTTGGAGTGTCTATGAAATGTCAAATACTGTACAACAATTTATTTTTTTTGGTGGTAGGATTCTTACAAGAGCTCCCCATTTTATCACCTTTAATCACCTCCTTTTCCTGCTCCTCAAAAACTGCCTTCTCACAGGAAGAGAGGAGAGCTAGAGAGGGCTCCATGTAGTAAGTCAACTGGGGTTGTGATGTGCTTCCTGTTCACCCCAGGGCTGAATGCATTGCATCACAATGCTATTAGCCTTTGTGCGTTCAGGACCAAGGCACCAAGCTCTAGTTCTTAACACTGAGACCCAGTGAAACAAGGTATTATGCAATCCCAGACCAGTCACCAGGCTGGATCATAATATAGATTTTTCAATCTACTCTTCCAAGGCCTGGTCTACACTGGCGGGGAGGATCGATCTAAGTTACGCAACTTCAGCTACGTGAATAACGTAGCTGAAGTCGACGTACTAAGATCGACTTACAGTAGTGTCTTCACCGCAGTGAGTCGACTGCTGCCGCTCCCCCATTTCGCAGCGGTGGAGTTCAGGAGTCAACGAGAGAGTGCTCAGGGGTTGATTTATCTAGACTAGACGCAATAAATCGACCCCCGCTGGATCGATCACTGCCCGCCAATCCGGCGGGTAGTGTAGACATACCGCAAGAGAGTTTTGGGGAGCAAAGGTGGATCAGGATTCACTTACCGAAACCTCAAGGATGATTGAAAGCTAGGTGTTTGGGTACATCTCTAATTGAAATGGATTCTGTCTAGTCAAATTTGGCCCAGAGTTTGGAATTTGTTAAAATATATTTTTATGAAACCTAAAACCAAATGAAATGTGTTAAGAACTGATGTAAATAGCATCTGAAGGAAGACATTTGCAGTGCACACAACTGGAAGTTTTATTGCTTCTACAAAACTCAGGAATTATGCTTTATATTCATAAGCTCTATCTACTGCCACCTTGACTATTAACTAATTATTTACATATATACAGATGGAGCACTCCTGTAACAAAATGTTTCCATACATTGAATTTTTTTTCCTCCTCAACTGGGAACCAGTTTTGTTTCAAACAAATATTCCCGTACAATTCAAACACTGCAGTTTCTATACCAGCGCATGGAAATATGAAAATGAAGTAAAATAGAAACTAACTAAAAACAAAAATGAAATTTATTAGCCTCTTTTCATTATTGAAGCTGAATGAAATGCAAAAACTAAACATTATAAGTAGAAAAAAGTTTTGGTTTTACTAATCATTGGTGTTTCCCTCATATCAAAGGTTGGGAAATTGGGCCTCCATTTTGCAATTAGTTCAGTACATACAGATCACTGGTAGTCAAGCCACAAGGGTTCACCTACCTGGATCTTCTTGTGGCAGAGACCTGTTTTTTTTTTAAACTGTGTTTTTGTTGTTTAGATTTTGTTTTTTAATTTAATATTCCTTTTGAAGAGTTTTCTGCTAGAGACGGTTTGCTCTCATGCTGCCACACACACACAAAAAATGTAATAATGTTGATAACCTAAAAAAAATAGATGGAAATGAGAGACTAAATAGGATTTGGTGCCAGATTCCCTCCCCTCTATTCTGATATGCACGTCTTTTAAAAAATTAACTAAGTATTGTACATTTAAAAAAACATTGATTTACCATCAATAACTGTGTGGGGTGGTCTAACTTTAAATTGCTGAATATGTAACGTTCCATAATTTTAATTAAATGTTTCTCTCTTTCAGGTTTTTGGTAAGGTTGTGAAAATTTTTGACAAAGAAGGCTAGTTCCATTCTTGAAAGTTCCCTTGAAATTGTGCTTGAATCTTGGGTTTAATAGCTGCTACTAAATTCAACACTTTTGTAATCATTTTAAAGGTTTTTTTTAAATGGTTCTTGTATTCACAGATAGTTGGAAAAGCAATTAATTGAAAATGAAATTGTTTTTAAAATAGGAATGGATTCATTTATTGTGGCTATAGTAGACAATACATTTCAGGATTCTTCTCTAACTTAGTTCAGTTACTTACAAAATAAAGATAATAGTCAAAATCGATCTGGAGAGACTATCAATCCTTTTACAGTTTGCCATTCATGGGCAGCCCTTCTTATTTCTTATTGCCATAAGTCTGTTTTTAAGAGTCCAGTAAATAGCAATGATAAGCGGCAGGGCCTACATATCTTTTTTTTATTTTTAAACAAAACTCTCAGCCTGGTTTTGGACCAAACTTAGGAAACTTTTTCCAAATAAAATTTTATGCAATTGATTGTTCTTTTATCCCACAGCTGAATTCTGTAAACAGAACTGTAAAATTAGCATGTGCATTTGTTTTAGAACTTCTTGTCTAACTAATTTAATACAGTGTGAAGCTGTTCAGCAATAGATGTACAAAGTGCTTTGGTAAAGTGGTACTCTCTTATGACTCTGGGTGCATACCATGTGTAGTAACTTATTGAGTACTTAGAGAAAATTTACCCCCTTTGTGTAGTCGTCATATGCAAGAGGTTAAGAATACAATTGCGGTCAGTTTAGTATCTATGCACTCACTTTGTGATGGTAATTATGCTCTTAAGTATAATGAAGTTGTTAGACAGTGACAAACCTCCAAGAAGATGTATAGTAAAACTATTCTTTTAACAGTTCTGTTTTTGTAACAAATGAAAGGGCATTTCTGTATTATTGAATATTGTATTGTTGAATACTTTAAGGTTTGTTATATAGGGAAAGAGATTTTTATGGTTAAACTTGTAGTTTCCCTAAAATTGTATAATTTTAATAGTTTGTTTTAAAAAGTTTTTTTTTAATTATTGCACTTTGTTTGACCAGTTTGAATTTTTTTTAAAAATGTTTCATTCCCTTAAACAAATTAGTTCATGCCTTATGGCATTATCTTGAATTAGTGCAGTTGTCAACAGTAATAGTTGGAATAAACAAGTGACTGGTTGAAACAAGCCATCATGTATTTAAGTATTGTACAGTTGTGATATAGTTATGACTTTCTTTTGTTAAATACCATTTTTCCCACAAGCTTTAATGTTCATAGCCATATATGGGTCCAATCCTGCATTCCTCATGCACCCAAAACTTTCGTTAAGGGACATCCAGAAACCTGAGGATGAGTATTTTAACTTTTTTTTTTTTTTGTGTGTGTGCGTTATCCATTAAGATTATTTTTGCTACATCAGCTGCTGCTATAATTGGATGTGATACTCTAACAGACGTTGTGATGTATAGGGGGAAACGGTTTTGAATTTTTGGGCTTCAGCTCGTCTTTAAATCCTACTTGGGGAAGTCACAAGTGAGTTAATGGTAGTTTTGATTTTTAATCACAAATACTTTGGTCCTGATCCTGCACTTGGATCTGCTCAGGCCAACTCTTGCATGAGGCTCTGTTTACTTTATTGAGGCTTATAAGACTGCGGGTTCAGAGTTTTTAATATGCAATGGAACATAGCTAAAAGAGATTTTTCCCCCAACACATTGGATGTTTAAAATCAGACTATTGAGCACAAATAGTATGAAGCTTAGTAACACAGAAAATATGCACCATGCCTTGTTCCTGAGAATTTGGAAGAGTTTCACAAAATCCTTTAAATGCTTTCACCTGATTAATTCCCCCCCTTTTCAAAACTACTGAACTCTGTTTTCCGTGTCTAAATGTGCTGACCTAAGACCGGATGAAATGGAACTGCAGTTCTGATATAAAAGCTAAAATCAAGACTCAATCGCTTTTGTAGGCAGATTGAAGAAATCTCTCTCAATATGTAAATATTTATTTTGGTGTTATTTTAATAATATTGGCTTTTAAGAGTTCTACTAAGAATAGATACTCAATTTCCTCTCATCGTATACCTTACCATGTATTTAAGAACTGAAGCCAAATAAGTAGCAGTTACTTAGGAATAAGTTTAAAAAAAACTGTTTTAAAAACAAAAAATGTTGGCAATATTGAATTTGGAGTAAATTGTGCATTTTGTCCTTCTGTTTATTGAAGATGCCGTTAATGTGGCACTTAGTTTTATTCAAGATGAGACATAATTGAAATTAAATTAAATAAAAAAATAGAAGTAATATATCAATGTATCTTTTCCATGTAGCGGCGTACTGTACAAAGAATCGGCCAATACATTTTGCTCTGTGGCTTCATCCAAGTTCCTGGCTTACATTTATGATCTGCCATGAAAAATGACAAATTAAGGATATATTCCTATACTTAAACACACAGGGTCCAAGGTCAGAAAATGAGGCCCCAGAGACCCTACTCAACCCAGGTTAAGACCTGGGAGCATACAGTATTTGAAAATATGGCTTTGCTCCTTCTCTCTGCTATGTATATAATGTTATCTAATCATGCAGTGATAATTCATCTGATCCATCTGTAAAAGAAAAAGGACCCATCAGTGTTGGGACATGGATCAAAAAAGCTGTTTCTGGTCTACAACTGCTATCAAAAGGTTCATATTTCTTTTCCTTCCGCTCCCGACCCCCCAGAGCTTTATTCAACCATCAGCTGCTCTCTTTGGTGCCAAGGCACTGCAAGCTCCTGTAGCCATCTCTGTGCTCTCAAGGGAACTTTTCACCTTTGAGCTAGTATGGATGTCCTTTCGCTGTCTGAGTTCCCCCATAATTCTTTTCAATGGCACTTGGTCTTCTCTAAGTGTGTCGGCCCCGTGCGCAGCCTGTTGAGTCTTAGATGCCCCATAAATCTGGCTTCCTCAATAGAACCCCATTATTGGCTGTAGACGAGACTTTTGTGATTCATTTTTCCACTTACGAGTTGTATTTTTCTCTTTGTAGCTTTAAAGACACTATTTCAGATGCAGCAAGGCTGAACTTGCTTTTAGGTTTAGTCCCCAACCCTGCTCCAGTGGACATGAATGGCAAAACCTCATTGATGTCAGTGGGAGTAAGATTGGTTCGTTGGGCCCCCAACTTTTTACCCCCTCAAATGGGGTCTGCTTGGAGGTCTTAATTCTTGATATCAGAAACTGCCAAAGCTCTGGTTTAGGGGTTCAATTGCTGAAACCCCTTCTTGAGTTGAGATTCAATGCTAAAAGTTTCCAGCTTTAAAGTGAAGAAATCATCAGAGGATAATGTAAACAAGTGGGGGTCTCAAAGTGGGGGTCAGGACCCCTCAGGGGGTCGCGAGCTGTCAGCCTCCACCCCCAACCCTGCTTTGCCTCCAGCATTTATAATGGTGTTAAATAGATAAACAAGTGTTTTTTTAATTTATAAGGGGGGTCGCACTCAGAGGCTTGCTATGTGAAAGGGGTCACCAGTACAAAAGTTTGAGAACCACTGATGTAAACAGATAGTTGGTTATTGGTTACTTTAGTGCATATTCCCAACAGGAGTGTTTGTCATGAACCTAAACCCATGAGTGTAACACTGAGTTACTCTGCAAAGTACTCTGATTTATGCTGCTGTGTAAACTTTTTCACAGCTAACCAGGAGGAACTGAGTTGAGTGAGGAGAGTTTTATTTATTTGCATGGAAAACCTTAGCTCAAACTGCAGCAGTCAGCCATGAGCATTTTATTCAGCTGGAAAGGTGACATTCTAGGAGACTAGATTTCTACTTCAAACGTGACTTGAAGTCCTTGCTGAAATGAATTTTATATCAGTGCTGTCTCTATATGATGCCAATAGGTTCAAAAGAACTGCCTATAACAGAGTTGGCAGTCTGTGCTCAGAGGAAGCCAATACCTGGTCTCTCACCTAGACCAGGTTGTTTCTCCAGGACACAGATTTATAGTGCTGTAGCACTTAGGGGCCAACCAGATTGGGGCCATATTGTGCTAGGTGCTGTACAAACACACAATCACAGTCCCTGCCCCTAGGAGTTTATATCCTAAAACACAAGATATAACAGGTGGGCATGATAAACAAGCAAGTAATGTGTACCTTCTCTTAGCCAATCAATGACTGTAGATTGCACTTGCCAAGCAGCTATTGGGATTAACTCAGTTTCCGTGAAGTACTTTGTCTTTCAATTTTAACAGGGTTCAGGACCTCGTTTGCTGCTGCCTGATGCCTGTCCTCCCTTCCCCCTTAACCTTCGCAATTTACAATTCTTTGGTGGTGGGAAGGATATACCTGGGGAAAGAGGACAGGAGAGGTATTCAAATAAATTCTAGTACTGTCGATCAGTCTCTTCAGAGCACACTCCCTTTCACTGACACAAGTGAGGGAGATCCACTGTCCCATATCAAGCTGTTGTAAAGTTTATTATATTAGTATTTAGGTGATACTTCTAATTATATAATATAAAGTCTCTGTTTATAAATGAGTTACTCTGTGTTTTCTCCAGTGCAAATGAGATCAGAAATGCCCCTGTGAGCCTGTTGCAGCTTCAAATTGACACATAGACATTACATGGGTGTACATCCGTGTTCCCTGTATGTTTAGTGAGCCACAATCTATTGTGCTTGGACTGAAGTGAATGAGAGTGAGAACCAAAAGGCAGCTCAAGATCTGAGCATTACAACAGAAAGCCTCATAGAGCCCATAAATCCTACATCATAAATAGGATTTAAGCTTTCCTGGAAGCTTAGTTTTCAGATGTTTACCTGTTAGGCTAAAGGCAAATAGGCAGTGTCTATCATATCTTTTCCAGCATAAACTGTGCCAGAGAACCTTCTATGGATAAAAATGAAGAACCGGGAGGCACACAATTCACTGGGTGTCTTCACTCATCATCCCAGTCCCTTTGAAACCCAACAAGCTGCCATGGCAAATTTGACTTCGGGCTGAGGCTGTAGTACCCGGTCAGAATGAGATGAAGACGGACAGAGGCACTCTTGATGAAGGAATAGCCCTTGTGGATTTATTAACCAGGAGTAGCAATTCCAGCCTATTTTTAAATCCAGGTTTATTATTGTAGTTATTGGCAATAGCAGAATTTTTCTCTTCCCCTTTGACACATGATAGAAAGAGGGATGTGCTCAAAAGTTTGCTTTTGTCTGGAACATTCTTTAAACACAGTTAACCATTTAACCCTAAATCAAATACAGATTTGGGCTGCTCATAACATACAAACAACTGTGTATGTGTGTGTATAGTTTTGTTTTTTGTAATAACGACTGAAGGAAGACAGCTCTTGGAAAATACGGTGGAGCCAGCACAAATGATTTGTGCCCTTCTCTTGAGTGGCTATTTTGAAGAATGAAAGTGTTTGCTCTTTTTCAGGAAATGGAAAAGACAGGTGGGTTTCTCTGCAAGTAGCACAGGAAATGTGACACTCAAATAGTGTGTCAAAAAAAAAAATCTTCCGCTGAATGGTTCAACGAAGTCAGCTTAATTCATGAGTATGAAAAAGCAGCATGAACGCATACAGCGGAGTCCCTTGGGTTCGACGCGAACAACCTTTGTTAGACTCCATAAGTGGTGGCATCAGCCATCTCCTTGTGCGGGAACCATGTCAGATCTCAGATGTGAAGCTGTATCTGTCTAAGGGCTTGGCTACACTGAAAAAGTTTGCCATGTTGGCAAATAATCACCTCTATAGCAGCCATAGCTATGCCGGCAAATCTGAGTGTATAGCAGACCTCAAAGCCCCTTAGGGACCACGTGAGTACTGCAGGAAGGGGGTATTGGTGGTTCATTGGGTGGTGATCTGCTTGTCTGATTCAATGCAGAATCAATACCTCAGATTGGTAGGCAGGATGCTGCATGTACGGTCTGCTAGAGACACAGTTGAGGTCATGACCACTCCTGAAATAGCCTGTAATATTTATCTCACACTCATACGAGTGCCAATGCTGAGGCCCATTCTAAATTCCAACACAGGTAATTACATCCTTCCAACCTAAATTTCCTCTGCAATTTCATTTGGATATGATTGTATTCTACGATGCCTTCCTAAGGTATGGTGTATTGATACCATATGTAGTTAGTTGCAGTCTTCCTCACTTTATATAGAGAGACTCCCTAGTAGTGGGATGATATTTATTTTCATCACAAAATTAAGCAGTCATTGTAAAGTGATTTGGAAGTTAAATACATGGCACATTTAAAATTTTTGGTAAAATTCTACGTTACTTTAGGCCTAATCCCTCTTCTGGCCATTCATGTAGTCAGTGTTAAAATTCTACTAGGCTTTCATTTAGATTGTAGGCTGCTTTGGGCTCAGATTGTTTTTCTCCTGTGTGCAGCTCTGAGCACAGTCATTGCTGCTTAAATAATGGCAACAAAAAGTCTCGAGGCCTAAACTCTTTCTGTGCTAATCTGGCCTATATCTGGAATAACTCCGTTGAATTCAGTCAAGTCAGTGTTCTCTGGGTGGAGAACTAAGTGAAGCCCTCTGTATTACAGAAGATTCTAAAATAAGATTTGAAGCGATGTCTAAGCCTTGTGTTGGCACTTTGCATAGGGGTGAATTTCACTCTGGTTGAAGAAGTTGAGATAGTTAAGTCCAAAGCTGCTTCAGAAGAGGGATCTTTCAAAACTCGGTGACTGGATAACCAAATGGCAGATTAAATTAAATGTTGAGAAGTACCAAGCAATGAACACTGAAAAACATAATTCCAGACATACATACAAAATATTGGGGTCTAAAATACCACTCAAGAAAGATCTTGGAGTCATCATGGAGAGTTCTCTGAAAACATCTCAACGTGCAGTGGCAGTCAAAAGAGCTAACAATGTTAGGAACCAGTAGGAAAGGGATAGATAATAAGATTAAAAATATCATACTACTATCTAAATCTGAAATGTTTCCAAGGTTCTGGTTGCCCCATCTCAAAAGAGATGTACTAAAGTTGGAAAAGGTACAGAGAAGGGAAACAAAAACGATTAAGGGGTATGGAACAGCTTCCATAGGAGGAGAGATTAAAAAGATGGACTGTTCATCTTGGAAAACAAATGACTAAGGGGGGATATGCAAGAGGTCTATAAAATCATGACTGGCGGGGAGAAAGTGAATAAGGAAGTGTTATTTGCCTCTTCACATAACACAAGAACCGGGGGTCACCCAATAAAGTTAATAGCAGTTAAAACAAACCTAAGGAAGTACTTCATGCAACACACAGTCAACCTGTGGAACATGTTGGCAGGGGGTGTTGTGAAGCCTAAAAGTATAACTGGGTTCAAAAAAATTAGATAAATTCATGGAGGATAGGTCCATCAATGGCTATTAGCCAAGATGGTTAGGGTTGCAATTCCATGCTGTGTGTGTCTCTCTAAACCTCCAACTGCCGGATTCTGGGACTGGACAAGGGATGGATCACTCATTAATTGCCTTGTTCTGTTAATTCCCTTTGAAACATCTGGCACTGGCCACTGTTGGAAGACAGGATACTGGGCTAGATGGACCATTGGTCTGACCCAGGATGGCTGATCTAATGAGTCACTGCCAAAGATGGGATAAGACACTTGTTTGCTCCTGATTTTCTACACTATGCTCAGATCACACCTTTCAATCACAGGGGCACATAAAGCATAGTTCAGTTGGACATGCGTTAGCCTGAAAATTTTAAGGTCTCTGGTTCAATGCTGGGCTTTGGTAGCTCCTCAACCTCCTTTAGGTCACACTAGATGATCGTGTTGTCCCTTCTGGCCTTAAACTCTGTGACAAAGCTGGAATAAACAGAAGCCTTAATTATGTTCTGGTCTAACCAAGCAGAACTTGTATTTTGCAGTATTCTTCATATAGCAGTTTTCCTGCACTGTTTGTTTTTTGCTCACCTCGATTCCCCCACCCCATATTTTTCTCTCTTGGATAAGTCCCCTTTGTTTAAGCAAAACAAGCAACTTTTAAAGAAGCTAGGCCAAAATTTACAACCTAGGATTCTTGAAGTTAGGCACCTAAACCAAAGGAGCCTGGTTTTCAGAGGCATTGAGCGTCTACAGCTCCCCGGGGTGTCCTCTGGATCTGTGAGAGTTGGGAAATCCCTGAGAATCGGACCATTCAATTTGCAGGTGCCTAAATTTACTTTGTAAATGGCTGCTTTCATGCTATACGTTCACCTACTTTTCTACAGGACATCTTTCCCACTCCATGTACTGCTGTAGAATTTCCTTAGTTATGAGTAGGCGGACAGAAGGTGGTCCTCCTTTAGCCATGTTGGCTTGCACTCAATGGATCACATCGTAAGGTTTACCAGGTTACCACTTGGCCAACATCCTTCCCAAAGACCAAGCCACCTTACTTCTTTGGGATGGTTACACATCTCTAATACGGGCATTAGAATGAGACCATGAGGCACCGTGGGAGCATTTTCAAATCAAAACTTCTTGAATTTTGGCTGAAATGTTTTGACATTTGAATTTCTGTTGAAGAAAGCAACAATTTCCCTGCAAGATGTAGAGAAACTCTCTCCCCTCACTTTCACTGAAATTTTCCATGGAAAGGAAGAAGCCAATTTTAACTACCTCCCCGTAATGCTGATGTTGGGGCTTCAAATGTTATTCAGAAAAAAGGCCACCCATCTTGCCTATAGTATGTGACTTCTTGTAAAGGGTTCATGAATCTGGGATGCTGCTTTTGCCAGGGGTAGGAGGCAGCTCCCAGCAATAAACATCTCACAAAATTATGTATGTTCTTCAAGAAGAAGTACCAGGACTTTCTGCTAATTGGAAAAATACATAATGAATGCCTACAGCATCTGTTATATATTCTAGAACAAGGTTTCATCCATAAGTAAACTCTGAACAAACAGTACGATTATGTAATTTTAAGTGTTCCACTGTGTCTGTCACTCATGTGCCCTACAGTTTAATTTTATTTAAAAAAATACACATATATTTATGTTGCAGTGGGGGAGAGAGTTGTTTATTGTGCTAGCGTGTGAAAATCCACTCCCTGGAAAAGTCTTGACCTAAAAGCTCTGCTAGATTTTTAGCTGTGCCTCTGGAAGCGAGAACCATACGGTCTCTGAAGGTATGAGTTATCTCATTGCAATTGTTCACATTCACCACCAGAGGGGGTGCTGGGTTCATAAAGAAGGGACACTAGAGGTAATAATGTGTAAAAATGTTTCCTATGTGCTGGTATATAAGTGTCTGATTTTTATGTTCGAGCACATGTGAAAATATCTGTACCCAATAAACAGGAATGACAACTGATGTATTTTCAATGCAGAGAGAAATCTGCTGTATTTCTAAAATGGCAATAGTTAGTATTTGAATGTATTTTTGTCAGTTTATTACTTTTAATAGCAGCAATTAGTGAATGTCAATTCCTTTTTAGAGGGTTTGTTGCCACTACCCCCACGATGTAGCTTCTTTTGTAAATCTGCTAGCCACCTGGCCTGGATTAATAAACGAGGGTGAAATCTACCCCTGGGTGAAGGACATCCCACAAAATCTACCTGCATTGTGCAAATGCCATGATAATGCTGCATGGAACACAGGGGTCAAGGACGCCTATGGGGCCTGGGAGGTGGGCTCTGTGTTGGATGTGAATAGGGTGCTAAAGAGGGGAGTACAGGGGATGAGGCTACTTGGCACAGCTGATCGGGAAATGATGGGGGGTCCCGTCCCCCATGACATTTTTTTAGAAAAATGAAATAAATTGGCAAATCAAAAACTTGTTTTGCCTTTCAGCAACTGAAAATTGTGGGTTTTTTTTTCACAATCCCATCTTCCTCCCCACCAATGGGCAGTTTCCGTTTTGATGAAAAAGCCATTTTGATGGGAAATGTACTAATAGTTCTACTCCTAGAGCCATGCCTGCCTGCATCCATCGATTGGGAATCCCCATATGAGTGCCCCCCCCCACCCCCGCCATGCCAGCTGGAGTAGAGGCGCTGCTGCAACCTCCCATAGCTACAGTCCCATCCCATTCTAGAAATGAGCAGAACCCTTGAAACAAAAAAAGGCCAAAATGCCTTTAATTATTGCAACATCAGCGTGTCTGCTAGGCAGTTAATATATCCCCATTTTACAGATGGGGAAATGGAGACCTGGAGAGTGAAGTAACTTGCCCACAGTCATGTTTACTGCTGTTTCACCCATTACAGCATCTCTGTAGATGTCCCGGTGCTGCACTTTGCAGTGGGGCTAAGACAATTCCCTCCCTAAGGAGTGATCCTGCTCAGCCAGGTGCTAGTGTTTACTTGATGCAACAACTCAGTTATTCCTTTACCCAAGCAGCTGCAGCCACGCCCTGGGAAGAGCTGATGTGTAGACCTCTACAATGGAAGCCATTTGCAGTGCACAATACCACCGTATTGCCAACCCCAACCATTAAAAAATCATGAGGTTTTTTTGAAATGATACATTTGGGGTTCTTTCTGAGCCTTTACAATGTGGCCAGGACATGTTTTCTAGTTTTTTTTCCACAACCAGGGATAGAAACTTACTTTTTATAAAGGAAAGCTGAGAATCTCCGGTAATCACCTGACTCCAGGAGCTGGGGATTTAAGCAAAACACCAAATATTGCAAGTTTCACAATAAAATTGCAAGAGGTGGCAAGAATGCAATAAGTTTTATTGGTTGGACAAAACCCAGGAATTATGCTACATTTTCTTGAGTGCCAGCTTCTGGTCACTTGTCTATTAGCTAATCGTACATCTATACAGCTAGAGCTCTCTTGGAGTATGTCCCACCTCCTTACAAAACAATGACAGCTGCTCCATGCAATACCTATCCTCATATCTCACAGCTCAAACTTTCCACATGTATCCTCATCGTTTGCCAGAAATTAAGCCACCTGCAGAGACCGGGACTTGAAAATAACCAAATCTACAAATAGGCACTGTCATAGCTTAGGGCTCTATCATAAGTTTTTTATTGGATACAGAAATTAGCAGCTGTCTCAGTCCACCTTCTCAGAACCCCTATGCTTTTTAATTTACTCAGCCTTGTTTCAATACAACTCCTGCAGTGCTCTGTATGCAGATATTTATCCCCTTTGTGGAAGAACATTAAATATAAGGTAAAGGACTGGGGCTAGTCATCTGGCTTGAGGATATCGCTTAGTTCACATTGAGCGAGGGGAATTTGAAGCATAAAATCTGGAGCGAAATACAGGGTAAGAATTGGCGCTGTCTGGAAAATGGAAATCCCTTCCTTCAAAATCTTTTGCATTTTTTAACAAAAAAATCATCCCAAATCGGGAGGAAAAGTACAAAAACAAAACCCCACAATTTTTGGCAGGAAGGGATTTCCAGAAAAAGAATCCATTTTGGAAGACCTGAAATAGTATTTTTCGGCTTCCAGCTTCCTGCTTGGAAGAGTCGTGTCAATTTCTCTCTTTCTCCCTGCAGGCGAAAGTATAATTGATTAAGGGCCTTTCCCACGTCCCCCCAGTTGCCTGAAAGTGCGTTCCAGGCAGGGAGCCTTCATTTCATTTTCCCCCATGGAGAATCAATTTTGATTTGCATAATTGAAATTTTCCCACAGAAAATTTTGATTTTTGCAAAACGGGCATTTTTCACTGAAAAACCATCCTGATGGAAAATTCCCAACCAGCTCTAGTAAGAACAATAGTCTGCACTTACATAACCCCTTCCATTCGATTATTTATTATTGTGGCACCATTTAAAGACTTCAGCCAGGAATCAGGCCCCATTGTACTGTGTAGTGTACAAACAAATAACACACAGATAGTCCCTGGCCCGGGAGCTCCCAACCTAGGATTTTAACACCGTGCAACAGGTGAATAAACTCGCAGCTGGGATGTGTGGGGGAGGAAAGTAACAGTAGAGACAAGTGTGTTAAGCTGAATCTAAGCAATGTAGAGTGCTTAACCCAGGTATGTTGCATTATCCCCCATTACAGACGGGGAAACTGAGGCACAGAGCGATTCTTGGCCCCGGTCACAGCCTGAGCCAGTGGTGAAGAGAGAAATAAGTCCAGTCTACACACAGAAATGGCACTGAATTGGTTTATAAATCGATGTAGTGAAATGGGTGAAGCTCCATTGAACATACTGACGTCATCTTAAGAGAGCCTTATATTGCTGTAGCTTAATTCATTCAAAATGGTTTAAGAGTTAGTTACGGCAGTTAAACAACGGCGATGCAGGAAACAGATATTGGTAAATTGCTGCAATTTCTGTGTAGACAAGACCACGAGTTGGATTAGATTGGCAAAGGGTGAATCACCCAAAGTTTGGTTTGTGCTGAATAAACGTCCCGAAGCTCTGATTTTTGTCCGAAGTGCTTAGTGGAGAAATTTAGCTGGGAAACTCCCCAAAGCAGGCTCTCTGGTGAGATTACCTGTGTCAGGAGAGACATACCTTGAGAACAGATTAATGGGAGTTACATTCATAGGCTGAGAACAGAAGTAAGACACCCCCCCCCCAAACGCTTATCTCCTCACCTTGCCTGACCCACACCAACCAAATGTTCATCCCCACTGAGGAATGAAAGACTTGATAATTACACTTCAGATGACATGTATTTTAGAGTGAGTAAGGACGTCATTTAATTAAACCGATAAGGCCCAAGTGACCTTAATAAAAAATTGGAAGATAACCTCAGTCTTCAAAATGAGGTAAAAAGTGACTGAGTGAGGACTACAGCTGACCTTCTGATAGAGATTATTACAGGCGATAGTGAATACTTGCAGGTTGGGACAGTAGGTTAATTTCTGCCACATGGGTATGTGTAGGGGGTCACCATTGCTGTTAACAGTAGTAGACAGAAGGCATATTAAGATGCACAATTAACATGGTTGTCATTCTTCCATCAAGAGTGATTAATTAACTGGTGTCTTATCTTGCCTGCAGTTCTCTTCTGGACTGGCCAGCTCTGCAATAAGGTGGGATATGAAAAAAAATTATAATAAAGCCTAGGTGGGGAGGGGAGGGGATTGTATCAAGGAACCTGATCCTGTCAACTTTATGTAACGTACCAGTGACTGTGTTGTGTGTCCCGCTCTGTGCTTTTTCCACAGAGGATAAGAGTTTGTTGCTAAGCAAGCTCTAGTCTTTAGCTCAAGATGAAGCACTTTGTGCTTTCAGCTCTGAAGGCCCCTGGATCAATCCCTGATGTGTTCGCCAAGATGATGACCAAACCTGTTTGTGTAATGAACTAAGCCTAGGGGGCTAGATTCACAAAATGACTTAGGTGCCTAAATCCCAGAATCCAATGGGATTCACAAAACCACTGCTCAGCTGCCCCCAAAGCTTTGCTTGGGGCCTACATTTTTGCAGTAAAAATTCCCTAGGTACCTGTGTTTCTGCCTCTGAGCATGAGCACTGCAGCCCCACGCCAGGCAGCCGGACGCCTAAGCCCTCGTGCAATGCAGGGAGCAGCGGAAGATAGCTGTTCCTCCATCTAACTTGCCTGCGGGCATGGGCGGTGAATGAACCTGTTTGGGGAGGCTAGCCCCCGGCCCTGCCCCTTCTGCCTGAGGCCCTGCCCCTCCCCCACTGGAGCCCCGAGCCCCCTACCTCTGGCCTCCCCACCCCAGCTGCAGGCACCCAGAGTGCCCACAGTCCCAGAGGACCAGGTGGCGCGGCCCCAACCCCCCCCAGCTCCAGAGCTCCGGAGTGCTGGGTGGGCAGCCCCAGGGCTGGGTGACCCGAGCACCGGCCCCAGCTGCCCCAAGTCCTGGGCCGCAGGCTGGCCCACCCTAGCCCCAGCCCCAGCCCCAGTCTGGGCCATGGGGGAAGAACGGGAAGCAGGAGGGGGTCTTGGGGCAGAGCATGGGTGGAGCCACACCTGGCTGTTTGGGGAGGCTCAGCCTCCTCTGGCCTGCCATACCCACCGCCCATGACTGCGGGACCTGTTCTGGTAAGTGTGCTCAAACCTGGCCTACTGGATCAGGTCCCTACTCGGGGTTGGCAGGAGAAGAACCTACTGTATTAATGCAGATGGACTATATGGGCCTGAAGAGTCAAAGGTGTTTGACGTGACTCTGAAACCGTCCAACATTACATTAAACAAGGTTCGGGATGTGGTGTTCAGAGACCTGAGCCTACAAAGTAGGGCAAATGCACCATTACAAAACTTTTAAACCTTTTATTAAAGATACAAGAGAGCAGAAAAAACAGCTGATGCATTTGAGATATAAAGTATTAAGTAAGGTTTTCAGTGTAACAATGTTGCTTGTTTCCTCTCCCTTTAGCTGGAGAGAGTTTTTAGAGAGGATTAAAGAGGTGATCATGGCAAATACAGGCCAGTGAGCCTAACTTCAGTACCGGGCAAATTGGTGGAAACGATCATAAAGAACAGAATGATCAGACACATCAATAAACACAATATGTTGGTGAAGAATCAACACGGCTTTTGTAAAAGGAAATCACACCTCACCAATCTATTAGAATTCTTTGAGGGTGCCAACAAGCATGTGGAAAAGGATGATTCCACTGGTATAGTGTACTTGGATTTTCAGAAAACCTCTAACAAGGTCCCTCAGCAAGGACTATTATGGAAACAAAGCAGTCATGGGATAAGAGGGAAGGCCCTCTCATGGATCAGTAACTAGGTAAAGGATAGGAAACAAAAGGTAAGAATAAATAGTCAGTTTGTACAATGGAGAGGGGTAAATAGCAGGGTCCCCCAAAGATCTGTACTGGGACCTGTGCTGTTCAACATGTTCATTAATGATCTGGAAAAGGGAGTGAACAGCGAAGTGGCAAAGTTTGCAGATAATACAAAATTATTCAAGACAGTTAAGACCAAAAACTGGCTGGAAGAGTTACAAAGGGATCTCACAAAACTGGGCAACAAAATGGCAGATGAGATTTGACACTCATAAATGCAAAATAATACACATTGGAAACATAATCCCAAACTACACATATATAACGATGGGTTCTAAATTAGCTGTTACCAAACAGGAAACAGATCTTGGAGTCACTGTGGATAGTTCTCTGCAAACTTCTGCCTAGTGTGCAGCAGCCGTCAAAAAGGCTAAGAGAATGTTCGGAATGATTAGGAACAGGATAGAAAATAAGATAAAAAATTATAATGCCACTTTATAAATCCCTGGTGCCCCAACACCTTGAATATTGTGTCCAGTGCTGATCACCCCATCTCAAAAAGGAGATAGTGGAACTGTAAAAGGTTCAGAGAAGGGCAGCCGAGATGATCAAGGATCTGGAATGGCTTCTATATGAGGTGAGACTAAAAAGATTAGGGCAGTTCAGTGTAGACAAGAGATGACGGGGATGAGGGTTATGAAGGAGATCTATAAAATCATGAATGGTGTGGAAAAAATGAATGGGGAAGTGTTACGTACTCATTCCCACAATACAAAAACCAAGGTCACCTGGTGAAATTAACAGACAGCAGGTTCAATACAAACAAAAGGAAGTCCGTTTTCACTCAACACACAACTAACGTGTGTAACTCATTGCCATGGGATGTTGTGGTGACCGAAAGTATAGCTCATAACTTCATGGAGGAGAGATCTATCAGTGGCTATTAGCCAAGATGGTCAGGGCTGCAACCCCATGCTCAGGACAAGCCTAACCCTCTGACTGCCAGAAGCTGGGAGCGGGAAGACAGAGATAGATCACTCTGTAATTGCCCAGTGGTGTATTCTCCCCTGAAGCTCTGGTATGGGTCACTGTCGGAGACAGGATACTGTGCATGGGCAGCGCATGACTCCTCCTTTTGGGGAGGATGGGCGTGCCCAGACTGTGGCCCCGCTTTGAGGCCCCTCCCTGCTTGGCCTCCTCCCCCTGAAGCCCCACCCATGCTCCACCTCTGGCCCCACTCAGCCCCCTCCCCCACCACTCATGCTTTTTTGCCTCCTCTCCTGGCCCCGCCCACCTGCTGGTGGGCTAGCTGCTCACCGCTTGCATGCGCCTCTTCATGCGAGAGGCCCCCATGTGGGCGGAGTGGAGATGGGAAGAGGCGGAGGGAGGGCGGGGCCTTTGGGGGAAGAGGACAAGCACGAACGAGGCCCTAGCTGGGGCACCCACCTTTTCAGCAGCAGCGTGCTCCAAAGGCGGTGGACTGGCTGTTTGGGCAGGCTTAGCCTCCCCTGGCCTCTTATGCCCGCTGTCCATGATACTGTGCTAGATGGACCACGGTCTGACCCAGTGTGGCAGCTCTTATGTTCAAACGTGTGAACAGTCCTTCTGAAGTCCGTGTGACTACTCACCTGCTTAAAGTGGAGGTGTTTGCAGGATTGGGACCTAAATAGTCAAGACAAAGAAAATATTATCCCCGTTCTACAGGTGTGGGAGGGATTGCCAAATACAGACGTGCTGTGTAAACACGGAATAGTCCCTGAAATGACACCCAAGTGACATCTCTGGGAGTGGAAGATGCCACCAATAAACAGTGGAAATAACTTTTTTTTTGAAGGCTAATAAAACCAAAAGCTTTTTATTATTTTAAGGGAGCCTCTCCAGGCCTCTGACCTTTAAGTACATATTGAAGACTAGCTGCCATGAAGATTTAGTCTGGATCCAAATCCCGTCACCTCTTGCCTTTCTTCCCTAGAATGGGAGCTGTCATCACGCTGCTGAAGCTTTTAAGTCGGCTTGAATGCTGGTTGTCTCTCTTGCTTAATAAAAAAAAGACCAGAGTCGGCGCATGAGGTCATCGTTCTATTTTAAGGTGGCTTTTCATATTTACCTGGTCTCCACCTCCTTGTGATTCAGGCGAACAAAAGTTCTTGATGAAAGGCTCATCTGACTGAAAGGCAAAAGCAAGGCCTGTATCTCCCTCAATAGAGCCGTTGTTCCCGACACCGAGGCCTCCCGAAGCGAATGTCGTTTGGGGGAGCAGGGGGGGAATGGTTTGTTGTTAACTCTTTGGCTTGTGTGTGAGCCCCCTCGGTCCTGTCTGGCTTCAGAAGGAGCCCTTGACAAAATGCCTGCCTCGCAGAGGAATAGTTTGCAGAGCCGTGGCAAGTAGCGAATGTTTTCCTCTCTTCTGCGATTGACACAGGTCCTGCAGTCGACGGTGCACCAGCCAGAAATCCTTCATTCACAGCTCCGGGATGAGAAACATTCCCACGGAAACTGTTGGAAAATATTATTGAACACATCCTAGATAATAAAAAGCAGTCACCAGTGAATAAGAAATTCTCACTGACAAAGCAGCTGATGATTTGGCCTTGATCTCTTCATCACCAGACACTACCAGGAGCGCAACTGGTCTGGCTCAAGCTATAATAGGATGTGGAACACGAAGCCCCTGGCTACAGCAACCGCTAGCGCAGCCTGGACCTCTGGTGATAATTCCGCTGCTCCAGCCACCAGAGCTTCTCTTTCGAGAGCCATAATCTGAAGCTATCGGTTGAATGGACAGACAGGAATGAAGGCAGTGGGCTGGCACTCGGGAGAACTGGCTTCAAATCTCATGCCACAAGCTCCCCCTATGACCATGGGCAAGTCACTTAGTCTCTCTGTGGTTCATTTGCCCTGCTGCAAAAATAAGAGGTAATAATACCGACCTTGTCTGTTTAGACTGCAAGCTCGTTGGGGCAGGTACTTTCTCGTGCTATGCATATGTGCAGCGCCCAGCACAATGGGGTCCTGACCTCGCCTGGGGCCCCTAGGCCCTACTCATATACAAATAATGAGGAACAATATTATTCCTGAATACCAGGAAACCCCATTCAATAAATGACTGCTCTGCATTTCTGATCCTTCTAGCCAAAGATCTCAGAGCATTTTTGCAAACATGCTAATTACTTTAACATGGGAAGGGGGGAAAATTTTCCTCTTTGCTGATGGTAAACTGAGGCACAAAACAGAATTATTTTTACCCATTATCCCTTGGGGCAGAGTCAGGCATAGAACTCAGACCTTTTGATTCCCACTCCTGATCCTTAGTCACGAGACCATTTACTTAGATTGTAAGCCTCTTGGGGCAGGGAACTACCTTTTTGTTCAGTATTTGTACAGCCCCTAGCACAATGGCATCCTGGTAAGGCTCCTAGGTGCAGTGGTAATACAAATAATAAATCATAATAATCATTCCTTTTCAGGTACCTCTTGCTGTTGCATACGTATGCCAACATTATAGGCATGGCAATGCCAGATATATAATCCTTTATAAAATTTGTGATGCCTGATCAGCCACTGCTATTATTGATGGTGGATACCTGATCAGCTGGAATCAGACTTAGATCACTCTGCCATTTCATATAGGCCATTAAACCCAGGCCTACAGATCAATTCTGGCTACTTACTTTGCTGACATAGGCTGAATCTGAATCTGGACCCAGAGATGAAAAGTTATGTGCAAATGGACACCACAAAAAAACAAAGTCGGGTTAAAACAGTAATCAACCAAACACACACTATGTATTTGCAAAAAAAAATATTGATGGCTCAGTGGGTGTATTTTTCTTGTAAATTACCAAATCAGCTGATTAAAGCATTGGTGAGGCAGCCCTAGTGGGCTCCGGCATATACGCGGCTGTCCAATGAAATCATGCGCAGGTAGAGAGACAGCACGGTCCAGTTTAAAAGGGCACTCGGGAAACCTGGCTTCTGTTCCCAACCCTGCTACTGCCCTGCTGGGTAACCTTGGTCAAATCACTTTCCCTCTCTGTGACTCTAATCTCCCCTCCGTGCTTCGTCAGTCTTGTCTGTTTAGTCCTTACCCAAAAGAACTGATGATCGATCTCTTAATGTGTTTATACTTTGGCTAGCATGTTGGGACTCTATAATACCAATCCATACCTGTAGCTCCATAACAGGAGGACCCAACCGTAGGAGCTAAGCAGCCCTGAAATTTGCAGGGAGAAAGAGGTCGAAATTTGAGGGAAAAGGGTTTCCATTTGGAGCAAGTCTGAGTTTTGCAGCTTGGCACGATCTCTATCCTAAACCCACTTTTAGACTTCTGGTTCTTCAAAATCATTTAACCAATCCACTGGATGACAAGACAAATCGTGAAATGCAAACAGGAAATGTGAACAGTCGTTTCCAAGCGCCCTTATGTCAAGAGAGGAAGAAATAAACGGCCAAAGAGTCCATTAAATGAATGGCTTGACAGTGAAATGGGGATTGCTTAACTGAAAACGAAAACAAAAGGGCATCTGAGCTCCGAACAGGACCTGGCTGGCAGCTTGGACAAAAGGCGAGATCTTGCTGCTTTTCGTGTGTCAGGCTAATGAGAGGTGATCTCGCCAGGTCATTCAGAAAATCGGGTTTGCTGGTAGAGGAAGAACAGAACGACATTGAACTGACGTTATTGTGGTGTCTGTGTGGGCAGTGGAGGAGGTAATTTATCAAGAGAGAAATCAGATGCTGGATTCGAGGGATTTGGGGCCTGTCCTGAAACACGGAGAAACTGCATCCTTCAGTCACTATCTGGGGAGTACAAAATGCAGCTGCCCTGAACCATAGGTTAGTGTGAATCCGTCGCCGCAGGGCCAGATCTGTGTCCTGCATGTGCTTAAGTCTCTTGCTGGACTGGGGCCAGCATGCTCAGGATCATGTAGGATAGAACCCCATGGGAAAGGAAGAGCAATAATGGGCCCCAACACGACAGGGACTATTTAGATCTACACCTTGTTTTCATATACATGTGAATAATAAAACATCTGTTTGCGTTAGGCTTCGTAACCACCAGCCCCACTTCTTTTAAAAGAAGAGCTAATTGTCTTGGCATGAAGTATTGTATAATGAGCTTGATCCATGGCCCATAGAAGTCAATTGGAATTTTCCTGTTGACTTCTACGGACTTCGATCAAGCCTAGTGTCCCTTTAAAGTTTTAAACCATATGGGCCTGATTCTACTGAAACATGCTCAGATTTAATCTGGTTAGAGAATCAGGAGTAACTCCTCTGCAATAACTTAGGTAGTCACATGACCCTCATTACTGTGGTAGCCGAGCATCTCACGCTCTGTAATGTATTTACTGGAGCTGTGCAGAGAATGCAAATTCTTTCATGGAGGATTTCAAGATTTTTGAGGCTTGTTTTCATTCGGATCAGGAATGAAACCCCCGAATTTTGAAATCTCCGTGAAATAAAAGTCTGGGAAACGTTTTTGTGTTGGGTCGATCCGAATGTTTCGTTTAGACAAAATTGAAATGCTTCGTGTCAGCATTTACATTTTCTAATGTGTCGTATAAAACCACATAGAAAAATCCCTGAAACAAAAAGTGATTTTGAAAGGAAAGATGGAACCGTTTCATTATTGTAAGACCTCTTTTTTCCCTCCCAAAACAAAATTTCAGCCAAATTGATGTGAGATTTCAACAAAATTGACTGTCGAAGATTTTCCAACCAGCCCGTACCCTCACGACAGGAGGGGAAGTGCTGTTAACCCATTTTACAGATGGGGAACTGAGAGACAGAGTCAAAATGACTTGCCTAAGTTTTCACAGATAGCCTGTTCTAGAGCAGGGAATTGTATGTAGGTCTATCCAAGTTCCAGATTAGTGCTCTCACCACTGGATCATTCTTAAACTTATGTAGATTAGAGGAAGTGTCAAGAAAACATGGCCCACTGCAAGTATGAATGAATGAAAAATTGATGATCAGTATGTGTCTGGTGGATTTAACACTGCAAATGACATTTTCCCGTAACAGTAACTATAACTTATTGGGTTGTTATTAAATGATAGACTCTTTTTTTTTTAAAAAAGATGCAATTGCATGAGTAGAATGAACATTCTGAACTTGCTTGCCTTTTGTTAAGCAGACGTTTGTTAAATATGGGTTTGTGTTGTATAGCAGAGTGTGTTGTACAACGCAGGGGCGGGGGGGGGGACGACCCTGAACAGTAAAAGCAGCATGATTAATATGCTGCCTTTTTATAAAGTAATCTGGAAATAAAATATGATTTGGTATTCTGTGTTCAGTTTAATTATTTCATATGAATTTGCTCTCTGTTTCTATGCAGCCCCATCAATTCCACATGTTTCCACTCCACTTTTTGCCAATAAAACTGTTTGAGTCATCAACTAGATAAATAATTGGCATCTTACAAGAGCAGACCTCCTAAATCTCCATAAACTCCAGTTGTTGGTAGTCCTGGCATAGCTTGGCTGCTGATGGCTGTTTATAGACTGTAATTCTTAAACCCTAGTAATTTGCACCAACCTCATGGGACAAACAAAAGTTAGACTGTGTCTCATTAAAACCATGTCTTGGCTCATCTAGTAGAAGAATTTAACACATTGCTCTGGAATATAATATTAGTATTTATCTACCAGGCTTTCTAGCATCATAGTACCTCACATATATTTAGCCTCACAGCGCACCATTGAGGTTGGGAAGTACAACCATCCCCCTTGTACAGATGGGGAACTGAGGCACAGAAACGCTAAGTGACTTGCCCAGGTCACACAGGAAGTTTGTAGTGGAACAGGCGGATGAACCCCTGGCTAATGCTCTAATCACTGGAGCATCCTTCCTCCCTGAAATTATTATATTGCCTAGTGGCCCTAACCAAGATCAGGACCCCATTGTAAACACCAAGGCTATGTCTACACTATAAGATTAAAGAGGCTAGGACTCTTCAGCTTGGAAAAGAGGAGACTAAGGGGGGATATGATAGAGATATATAAAATCATGAGTGATGTGGAGAAAGTGGATAAGGAAAAGTTATTTACTTATTCCCATAATACAAGAACTAGGGGTCACCAAATGAAATTAATAAGCAGCAGGTTTAAAACAAATAAAAGGAAGTTCTTCTTCATGCAGCGCACAGTCAACTTGTGGAACTCCTTGCCTGAGGAGGTTGTGAAGGCTAGGACTATAACAGGGTTTAAAAGAGAACTGGATAAATTCATGGTGGTTAAGTCCATTAATGGCTATTAGCCAGGATGGGTAAGGAATGGTGTCCCTAGCCTCTGTTTGTCAGAGGATGGAGATGGATGGCAGGAGAGAGATCACTTAATCATTGCCTGTTAGGTTCACTCCCTCTGGAGCACCTGGCACTGGCCACTGTCGGTAGACAGGATACTGGGCTAGATGGACCTTTGGTCTGACCCGGTATGGCCGTTCTTATGTTCTTATGTTCTTATATAAGAACGACAGAAGCACAGCTGTAGCACTGTAGTGTAGACACTTCCTCCGGCACCTCTGTAGCACTTCAGTGTAGACACTACCTCTGGCGGTGGGAAGGGTTCTGCCATTGATGTAGCTAACGAGAGGTGGTAGCTCGTTTTTTGAAAGAATTCTTCCATCAGCCAAGTGCTGCCTATGCTGGGAGTTAGTTCTGTGTAGATTTCCTCTGAGAGATATAGCTATGCCAATGTACATTCCCAATGAAGACCAGCCCTGAATCTATCCCCTCGAGCAGCAGTAGCTAGGTTGACAGAAGAATTCGTTCCTTGACCTAGCGGTGTCTACGCCATGGCTTAGGTTGCATTAACTACATCTGTCAGGTGTATTAAGTCAACCTAAGTTTTAGGTATAGAGACAGTCCCTGCCCCACAGATCTCATGGTATAAATAGAAGAGACAGACAAAGGAAGGATCCTTCTCTCTCTTTTACAGACAGGGATCTCGGTCACAGAGAGGTTCAGCAACTTGTCACACAAGAAGTCTATACCAGATTAAGGCCTTGACCATAGATTTCATGAGTCCCAAGCCACATGTCTACTCACAAGATTTGCTCTCTCCCCATGGAAATGGCTTATAAACATGGATCATAGACACTATGGAAAATCCTAAGTCAGACAGGTCAGAGAAATTAAAATGGGAAATAGATTCAACCATGTTTTGCAAAGCTCCCAAAGTTCTGGTTCAAATGTCAAGTGACAGTGGTGGGGAGGGAGGCTCTGTTTTATTCAGCTCACTCATCCCTCACTTCTCACCTGCCTGACCCCTTCAGCCACATTCTGCCCTCTTCACCATCACATTCAATACTGACAATCACCCAACCTTCGGTGGCCTGCCCAGTTTTCCTCGGCTTTGTTGTAAGGGGCTGGGAACCAGCCATCACCTGTGAACTGGAAGTACATCTGAGCTGTTGGAATGATTAATGTGTCATTTTAATTACATATGCACATACTATAAATTGGATGAAATGAAATATTAAACTATGGTGGCTTGGCAGGTTTGTATTGCAATTGCTTCTCCAGAGATGCTCTTCTATTTGATGTGAGATAACCTGATGACAGGAAGTTGCACATGGACCTATAACCAAGGGGAAAGGAAGGAAGGTCCAGTGGTTGGTTAGAGCACTAGCCTGAGCCACAGAGATTGTAGGATCAATGGACTGCTCTGCTACAGACTGTCTGTGTGACCTTGAGCAAGTCACTTAGTCTCGCTGTGCCTCAGTTTCCCCATCTGTACACTGGGGATAATAGTGCTTCCCTCTGCCTCACAGCGGTGTTGTGAGGATAAATACATTTAAAGATTGTAAGGCGCCCAGAGCCTATGGTGACAGGAGCCGTATAAGACCCTAAGAGAGAGAGGGCAATCCTTATATCACATGCTTATCTATTCTATTTAGGTTCTTCTATCTCCCTCATCACCACAGCACAAAGTGTCTGGGTGCCTTCCCGCTATGCATTAAGCAATGTGACTAACAGCTGTCCTGTGTGGTTTGTGCTTTCTCTCCTCTTCTCCCAGGGGGATAATTTTGTGTGCAGGAGCGGGTTCTGGTTTATTAGGGTGTCCAGTATATATATATACATACATGTGTTGCTATGTAATATATGGGCCAGCTCTTGAGCAATGGTGATTTACAGCTGGCTGAGAAGCTGGCCTACATGTCTGTCTGTTTTTCAGAAATCTTCCATGTTATAGCTTTCTCCGAAGTGTCGCTGGCCAATTTCACCCCCTCCAAACGTGTGCTCTCGTGCCAGCCTCCCGGCTCCGGCGTGTGATCAGCCCATGAAAAGATGAATGGAAAAATGGAATGACGAGGTGCAAGCAGCGGTAGGAAGAGCGAGGCGTAGAAGTGGCGTTGTGTGTGCCCAGATATTAGGGGGATTCAGTGGAGTTGAAGGAATTCCCAAGAGTTTTTCAGTCTGTCTTTGCTAGGGGAATCCAAGCGGCAAGCCGCCCCCGGCCGACTGATGGGGTGTGGAGGACCACCCACTATGACGGGGATATAATGTCAGTCCTATGGTTAACTCCAGCAGGGATTCATAGGCTTTCTAGTGTAGAAGCGCTGAGCCTGGCACAGAACCTGGCCCTTTGATGTTGCTTGACTGAGGACTCAGGACAGTTGCCGAATCTTTCTCGGCTGGTGTCTTTCCATCAAAGGCTGAAGTTAGGAGTGCGTCCGTGAAGAGCAAGGCGAGGTCTTCTGCATCTGGCCCAAACCGGATGTCCAGATCTTGGACTCTCCCCACCCCAAAAGTTTGGGGGTGGCTCTGAGTCAGCTTATTTATAGAGACAGGCCCTCAGCAGAAGGCACGTTGAGCTGCAGCCCGCACTGACCCAGGGGGAGTTCTAGGGAACACTTCCTGAAGCGCCCTGAGATACAGCAGCTTCCCACCCAGCTAACCAGCTCCACTGGCCAGTGCACTGAGTGAGAGAGAACCGTGGTCCTGCGACCCCTCCCCTTTGGGGTGAGAGTCTCCTTTACTTCCTCTTACTGCACTGTGTGGCCACAACAGAGCCTGAAATGTTGGCCTGGATTTTGAAAGCCACCCTGCAGTTTGCAGGTGCATGGAGCAGGAGTTCCAGTTTGGTACCAGCTCTGCTTAACTCTCTTGTATTCCTCGATTGCAAGGCCAGAAGGGGCTGTCATGGTCCCTGTAGTGAGGCGGCCTGGCTCCCAGCTGCCCCAGAGAGGGACGAGCCCCTCTGGATGCCAAAGTGGGCGGAGCCACTGGAGCCTGCTGTGGCGTTGTGCAGTCTATATGGTTTTATAAAAACATAATAAGAAGTGAATATAATGTAACTGGAATAGTTTTATAAAAATATGATAAGTGAATATAATGTAACTGAAATATACTTCATGCAAAAGGTCTCTTTGTAAGGTATCATTACAAAGCTTATAATCTACTGAGTGTGATCATGCTATTTGTATAAATGTACCACTCTTGTATCTAAAACTAGAAATATGAAATATAACTCTGAGGGCCTATTGTAATTATGCAAAGTGTGGGCCATTAATAGTGGTTTGGAATCTTGATGACTCCCATTAACCAGGACCATTGTCTGCAGATGGCTGTGTTTACCTGTTAGTCTTCCTGTATATGTGTGTGCTGGCAAGTGGGCAATGAAGTCTTGCAGTGACATGTGATCATGTCACCTGACCTGGAATCCATCTTTAACCTGGTGCTTTTCCAGTGAGGGTGGGGTGGAAACCCAGAGGGACAAAGGGTTCCCGCCTTATGCAAAAGATATATAAAGGGGTGGAAGAGAACAGAGGGAGAGAGGAGCCATCATGACGAATCCCCTAGCTACCACCTGAGCTGGAACAAGAGCTGTACCAGGGGAAAGAATTGTGCCCAGGCCGGGAAGGTGTCCAGTCTGAGAAAAACTTACTGAAGCATCTCTGAGGGTGAGATTAACTGTATTCAGTTTGATTAGACATAGATTTGTGCATTTTATTTTATTTTGCTTGTGACTTACTTTGTTCTGTCTGTTACTACTTGGAACCACTTAAATCCTACTGTCTGTATTTAATAAAATCACTTTTTATTTAGTAATTTACTCAGAATATGTATTTATACCTGGGGGAGCAAACAACTGTGCATATCTCTCTATCAGTGTTATAGAGGGCAAACAATTTGTGAGTTTGCCCTGCATAAGCTTTATGCAGGGTAAAACGGGTTTATTTGGGTTTAGACCCTATTGGGAGTTGGGCATCTGAGTGCTAAAGACAAGCACACTTCTGTGAGCTGTTTTCAGGTAAACTTGCAGCTTTGGGACAAGTGATTCAGACCCTGGGTCTGTGTTGGAGCGGATGGGAGTGTCAAGCTCAGCAAGACAGGGTGCTGGAGTCCTGAGCTGGCAGGGAAAACAGAAGCAGGGGTAGTCTTTGCACATCGGGTGGCAGCTCTCAAGGGGGTTTCTGTGATCCAACCCGTCACACCTGCGCCCGCCCCCCAAAGGTCAAAGCGCAGGACAGGAAGTATAAAAGCCCCACCCCAGGGCTCAGAAGCTGCCTGGCTGCCGGAGAAGCCAGACGCTGGAGGCCTTGCTCCCGCTGGGGAGACTCTTACAGCCTGTGACCGACCCGAGGACTGGCCCTACCAGTCAAGGCCTGATGACGACCAGACCCTGGAGAAGCTGTTATGCCTACCGGTGAGAAGCGACCCAGAGGAGCTGCCAAGCTACCGCTCGCCGAGTATCCTGAGGAGCCCAGGGTGCTTTAAATAAAAATTTTAAATATGGAGATATACCTATCTCATAAAACTGGAAAGGACCCTGAAAGGTCATTGAGTCCAGCCCCCTGCCTTCACTAGCAGGACCAAGTACTGATTTTCACCCCAAATCCCTAAGTGGCCCCCTCAAGGATTGAATTCACAACCGTGGGTTTAGCAGGCCAACGCTCAAACCACTGAGCTATCTCCTCCCCCCTCCATGGAGGACACCGACCAGACACAGGTACTGCTAGAGGGGGAGGTAGGAAGTAGCCCGGGGGCAGCCAACCCGAGTCTGGCTGTGGCACACCCAGAGCCGATGTCAGTGTGTTGCAGCCAGGATCCCTACTGACACAGGCTGCCTGTCGCTGTTAGGGCCCCAGGCTGGGACGCAATGGAGTGGGCGGGCCTGCGTCCCCCCCTGCCACCCCACTTACGGGTGGCCGTCTCCCCCTCACCCCAGACGCTCAGAACCAGGAGCCTGGGGTTTTGTTCCTGAACTATTTGCTCAACCCCTGCCTGAGGGCCTGAGCTCCAGACTGTGTTGCCCAGCCCTGACCCAGGGCTTGGGCCTGATATTGAACTATTTGCTCAGCCCCTGCCTGGGGCCCGAGCTCTAGACTGTTTGCTTACCGCCCCGCCCTGACCCAGGGCCCGGGCTTGGTCCGGAACTATTTGCTCAGCCCCTGCCTGAGGGCCTGAGCCCTTGACTGTTTCCTGCCTCACCCGGCTAATTCCCCGACTCAGCGGACCTCAGTAGTGAGGCGGCCTGGCTCCCAGCCGCTCCAGAGTGGGGCGACCCCAACCGAACCCTTCTACAGTCCCCTAGTCCGATCTCCTGCATCACACAGACCATAGAATTCCAATCAGTTACTATTAAAAAGGGTGTTTTTTGGAGAAGGCTGAGGACATGTTCCCAGAGACGGTGGCTGGAAAGCAGCTTTTTAGTAGCTAATTCAGCTGGTTGTGTTGAATTAATTTGTTCCTATTTGACTGTTTGTAATGCTTCTGGGTATACTGTGCTGTTTTAAGATTGTCCAAAGGGCTGTGTAGAGCAGTCTGAGTTTAATATTACTTAAGTCTAAGTAAATACAATATACAGATCATTAACAATGCTTTCCTTTAAATTAAAAGTGAAGCAAGCATCCAAAATCATCCTTATTCTTCTGGAAGCAACATCTGTAAAGCCTTAAAGTTTGGGGGCACAGGGGAGAGGAGATGTATAATCCCTACTGAAATATTGAAACAATTTTATTTCTCAGCAATGTAGCTTTGCTTGAAACATTTTTGTTCCCCATTTAAATCACTCCACTAACATTTTCACTGCCATGTTTCATAGTTTTTGGCCGTCTCTGAATGCAGGAGAGGAAGATGTTTTCTTAAGAGTAAAAAAACACATTTGTGTAGCATGATTTCTTTTTGGCAAAACTAGACAAAACCAATAGTAAACAGATCCACGGGCCTGGGCCTAAGAATGCCCCTCAACAGAATGCAGGCTGTGCACAGGAAAATATCACGTACAAAGGACAGATCTTGCAGACCTTGGCCAAGCCTGCTGTTTGACACCAGAGTAAATCAGCAGTAACTCCATTGCCTCCAGGGCAGAATGAATCTTTAAGCAGTGGAGACATCTGAACCAAGATGAAGAGTGAAATATACATAGCTTGGCTAAGGAATGATTCAGGAAGGGGGTTGTGTGGAGGACACCGATAACAGCTTTCAGATAATTGAAGGGGAGAAACACCAAGGAGAGAATGGAATTATTTAGGATAGTAAAATGTGGTAGAACGAGAAGTAATGGGATGACATTATGAAACAGATGTAGGCTGAATATCAGGAGCTACTTCCTGATCTGTGGAACAATCGCCCTAGGGATATGGTGAAAGCCCCATTCCTGGGCACACTTAAAATTAGGATGGAAACTGCAATACAGTAAATGTACTGCAGGGAGCAGTCCTGCTCTGCCAGCTGGAAGAAGCATCAGGGACCCACAGCTGACCCCAGACCCAGTTCATTGCCCTGAGCTAACAAACCTGGCCTCCTGATTGGCTGAAGACTCCAGAAGGCCTGGCATCCTGGCTGGTCAATAGTGCTCTATGCCCACAACTGTGGTTCTGATCCTGCTCTCAACTCCCTTTTTGTTCCTGGTTCCACTCCTTGTTTTCTGCTCCTGGTTCCTGCTCACGCCTGGCTCCTGCCCCTGCTCCCTGGACTTGGTATTTGTATTTTGACCATGGTTCTGACCCTTGTCTCCTGGTTTCTGGCTCTTGGCTATGGCTTGCTCTCTGGACTTGGTATTTGTGTTCTGACCACGGCTCTGGCTCCTGGTCACCAGCTCTCAGCTCCGGCTCAACCCCCACTTGATAATTCAGCTCCTGATCTGGTCACTAAGCCTGGCTACCTCTCATCCAACCATTAAGCCAGCCTCCCCGCTGACCATTAGGCAAGGGTGCTCACAGCCTGGTTGTTACAATAAGCCCTTTCCACTTCTAGATTCCATGACTATGGGGAGCAATCTGTAAACCCACTCCACGATGTTACACCTCAAACACTTGAAATACCAAATCTGTGGTTTGGATGAAGTCTCAACCCAACCTTTTCCCTTCACCCATGCTGCCCGGCCTGGGCAGAAAGAGTATCTAACCCTATTTTCACTGAAGTCACAGTGATAATGCCATTGACTTCTCTGGTACAGGACTGGGCAGGTTGTGAACTGAAACCAATGCCATGGCCTCACTTATATCCCCAGACCATTGTTTCATGTTTATAGTGCATTCCCTTCCTCGTTGTGAACAAACGATGAACTGTTACCAGTGGAAATAAGTGGGGGGGGGGGAAAGATGAAAATAGCTTGCGGGAAAGGTGGGCGTGGTGGAAATCTTGTGAATTTGCAGTTCTCGGTTCAGTTCCTAGAGCATAAGAGGCAGATCCTCAGCTGACAGACGTCAGAGGTGCCACAGCAGATGAGGATCTGGCGATATGTATACCACATTTTGGTTTGGATACGGTACGTGAATGAGGATCTGCCCAACAGTCAGGGATTAGATCAAAATCTTAACCCAGAATTCTGACTTTGATGGCATCAGGAACTAGTTCGGAACACCAGTGGGGCACCCGATCCAAATTTTCTTATGAATGCTATCAGATAGTTCTACGTTTTGGTTACTTCATTTCAAAACTAGGCCTGTGTATTGACCAGCCCTACCCCCAGTGGGATCATGTCACAAGCAAAATAGAGACCTTGATACATGAACATTTGGCTGCAGATCTCTCTTGCGGCACCCCAGTTTCCTGAGGACAATGTGTCCCTGTTCGTCTGACGTGGAGTTTGGAGTCTAAAATCTTGCGCCAAAGCCCTATATCAAGATCAGAAGTAGGATAAAATGTCCTTGAAACAATCACATGACCACATGCAACCAGCAAGCTATCTCACAGGATTCACCCTCCAGAATGTCATTCCAACCTGCTGCCATGGAGGAAATGTCTCATGGTGCAGCCTTGATTGTAACAGACCATCAAGTTTGGCGCATTCTTACTTTTTGCATGAGTTTGGGTTTGGTTACAATAGGGTGACCAGATGTCCCGATTTTATAGGGACAGTCCCAATTTTGGGTCTTTTTCTTATCTAGGGTCCTATTACCCCCCACCCCCGTCCTGATTTTTCACACTTGCTGTCTGGTAGCCCTAGGTTACAATATGGACGACACATGGTGTCATCTTTACTTCCTCTAAATATCCCACTGCAAGGCCAATTTGTGCCAGTCTTGACTCCCTCCCGAACAGTGTTTCTCAACCTTTTTTGATTCTAGGGATCGGCGTGCTGCCTTCCTAAACTGTGTCAGGGAGATCTCAGGGACTGGCACCAGTCCACGGACCGGTCGTTGAGAAACATTGCTCTAGAAGGCCTTGTAGCTGAGAAAATCACTGTTAACGTGTGTGTTATGTCTGTATTCATAAGAGTAAAACAAAACAACCACTCGCCAGCCAAAACTGTCGTGTTGTTTGTATGAATTATGTGCCAGTGAAGGTGCTGCATTGATAGCCCTGGAGACTAAGAGTATGTCTACATTAGGAGTGTACCCATGTCTTGACTTGTGTGCATTCATCCAGGCGTCCGCTAAGCCCATCACCAGAGTCCACACTGCAGAGCTGCATGCGCGCCGTACCCGATGTAGCTGCATCCACACTAACACTGCAGCTACATGTTGTTCCGGGCCTGCATTTGTAGGCGCATATCCCATAGTCCTTAGCGTCTTCACCCCATGGAGCTGCTCTAGAGCTAATCTGTCCTTGCCCATCCCCACTGTGGAAGTGCTTTCAGCCCACCATATTGTTAATCACATCTGGCTGTACAACCTGTTCAACTTCTGTCCATTCCAGCCCAGGGACTAGCCACGGCTCCACCTCATCAGCTGCTCCTGTTTGCGAGTGAATGGTTTATCAGTGGGGTAGATGTTTGGTGCGACGCTGGGTGGCGTTTCAGGAACAGTTTCGGAGATGAAGAAGGCAGAGGGATTCTGAGGGTCGCCGCAGCTTATTTTCCATGTGTGGAGTGATATGGAGTGACATCCCTTGTGCAGGATAACTAGCACAGCATGGGGGGGACCACAGTGTCCTGCAAACCTGGGATGACCAGCAGAAGATCCAGAACTTCCACATGAGGAAACAGACCTTCCTGGAACTGTATAAGGAGCTTGCTCTGACCCTCCAGCACCAGAACACTTAATTGATGGAGGTCATACCAGTGCAGACACTGGTTGCAATTGCTCCCTGGAAGCTGGCTACTCCATACTGTTCTAGGTGCCTGGCTAACCACTTTGCTGTGGGCAAGTCAACTGTGGGGGTTGTGGTGGTGGAGGCTTGCCCGGCAGTTGTTACTGTGACGTATCCACATGTTGTTGGCTTTTAGAAATGTGCTAGAAAAAAAGAGCTGGATTTCAGAGCATGGGGTTCCACAACTGCTCTGGGGCTACTGATGGCCCAGAATGTGCCTGCCAGAAGGAGCAAGCGAATATGTTAAGTGCAAAAGGTACTACACCATCATTCTTCTGGCCTTGATGGACCACCGAGGCAGGTTCATAAACACCAATGGGGGTAGCACTGGCAAGGCACGTGACGTGATGGTTTTCAGGAGATCTGGACTGTACTTAGCTGGCAAAGGTGGGGGGAGGGATAGCTCAGTGGTTTGAGCATTGGCCTGCTAAACCCAGGGTTGAGTTCAATCCTTGAGGTGGCCACTTAGGGATCTGGGACAAAATCAGTACTTGGTCCTGCTAGTGAAGGCAGGGGGCTGGACTCAATGACCTTTCAGGGTCCCTTCCAGTTCTAGGAGATAGGTATATCTTATTTTCTCCTCTTAATATTGTCAAGAGGGGGCATATGGTGCCAACTACTATTTTGGGGAACCCTGTGTGCTTGCTTCTAACGTGGCTCATGAAACCATGCCAACAGGCCAGCAACTGGCCAGAGATGGTTCCGTTACGGGCTCAGCAGTTGCAGGATGGTTGAGGAGTGTGCCTTTGGCAGACTGAAGGCGAGATGGTCCAGCTTCTACAGCTATTTGGAAGCCACTGTGGCTGCTGCTGTCTATCCCATCGTGGCCTGCTGCACCCTCCACAGCACCTGCGAGGCTAAAGGCGACGTTTTCCTATGAAGTGCCCAGAAGACCCCACCCCACCACTTTGCAGGCCAGGTACACGCAACCAGAAAACGCTCTGGCCTGGTCCTCTCTGGGTCTGCTTCCTCGCATGGAAGTGAAGTGAGGGATGACCTCTGAGCCCACATTTTTTGCCATCAGGGTGAAGTTAATGAAATCCGATGATGTCCCGTTGTCTCTACACTGTGTGGACCGTTAACAAATGTTACTTCTGTTGCCAGTTTTCACATGTCAGTTACCAATCGGTGCATTGCTTTGTAGGGGGCCGGGGGAGAGGGCCCCTTAATGCTGGGGACCATTACTGCATGCACCACGGCCTACGTGTGTTTGGGACCCTGGACGGTGAATTACTGTAACCTGTGCTTCCCCCTATCAGATATTAACCTCTGCATGGGTGGCGGTGGGGACGACGACAGCGTAATGCAGGTGCCATTACCACCCCAGAATGCACCATGGGTCCCCTTCTGGGGTGACTGAACCCCAATATGCAGCCTCTTGATGGGGAGTGGACTGAGGGGTCCTCCACCCAGAAAGTAAATGGTGATGGATGCAGGTGCCACACAAGGCTGGATAGGTGTCCGGTGAGTGGGGCCGTGGGTGTCTCTTCTTCCTCCCATAACCCTTTTGTTATGATCCTTGCAAACGCCCACCATCCATTGCGGAAAAAGGGATAAGTCTCCAATGGATTCCATTAGTGCAGGATTAAAAACTCTTGTTGCAACATACCAGCAGGAGTCAAGGAAAGACATCTCCAGGGTGCATTACGGCATATGCCCAACAGACCCCCCCCTCAGCACTACAAAACAAGAAATAATAAATAATTCCATGGCATAGATTTGGAACACGGCACTACAAAGTCTGCAGCTGTGGAAGACAAGGAAAAGTAGAGTAGGATGGACGACGGTGCCATTACGCTTCAGTGCACTGTAATAAAGAAAAGGAGGGGGGAAGTCTGCAAACTTGTTATGCACATCAAAGCCCGTTCAGGCCTATGAAAGGCGGTGGGGAGGGGGGGCCTAGAAAACAAAACTGTGCAGCAAAGCACAAGTGCAACTGAAGTTACTTCTATTAGTTTAGAAATGCCGGACGGGCGTTTTTGGTTGTTGTTTTTTTTTTTTCAATGGTGGCGCAGGGATTAGCTGGAGTGAACTGTGGGTTCAATCCACTCACACAAAAGTGGAGGGTTGAACACTGCTCAAGGGAATGTAAATATAAGGTAACTTCAGAGGCAGGGCTAGCCCATTGGGGGCCCTAAGCAGGAATATTTTTGCAGCCCCCCCGCCACATACTAAAAAAGCAAATGGGGGGGCCCCTTAGCAATTGCTTAGTCTGCCTATGCCTAGTGCTGGCTCTGAACGTCCAGTCCGTGGAGAAAGTGGGAGGGAAGGGAAGTGAGGAGGCTGAAAGGCGGGAAGATACAGCCCAGGGAATTGTGGGAGTGACCGTGGAGAACTACATAGACTAAAGGGCAGTTCACCGCATCATTGCTACAGCCGCATCACAAAGTGGGTGTCAGGGAAATGGGGTATGTGTGGTCTTGCCTAGTGGTCACAGCTGGGCGGGGTCTGTGCAGCAGGGATGGTAGTTGCTGAATAGGAGTTGGAGGAATTGCAAGAGCCAGGTTCAGTAAGCAAGAGTCAGCGTTAGAGTCAGGCTGGGATCAGAAACCAGGGATCAGGAGACAAGGCAAAGTCTGGAGTCACAACAGGCTGAAGTCTGTATGGTTGCCCAGGCAACGTTCTGGGGTAAGCCCCGGGGTTAAATAGGGTGCTTGGCCAATCAGAGGGCTGCAGGATACTGTCACTCTGGTATGGAGGGTACGGACAAAGATCCATGGCCAACCTGGGAGCAGTATTGCAGTCTCTGTTCTGTCCTCGGTGTCTCTGCTGAGACCGCCTACAATTTGTGGTTTTGTGTTAGTCTTTTTTATTACCAAAATTTCCAGATGCCAGACCGTCAAATATGTTTTAAAGCGTTTGGTAAACAGTCTCCATTCAAAACTTGAAATGTTTGTCAACAATAACGATCAAGTGGGCACTTCAGAGAAGACACTGAACATCTAAAGACAACATCCAGAATACTATCATTTGTATCTGAGTTAACAAAAACGTATTGCTACTAACCTTGTCAAGCTGGACTGCCTTCTCTTTGTAAGCACATAGGAAGCTGAGAAAGATCTGCTTCTATGCACATCCAAACAGAATAAACTGTTATTGACACTGACTTTTTAAGGTTAGGAACGAAAATAAAACTGAGCATGGGAAAATAACTGTCCCTGAACAGTGCAGAGTTCAGTCCAGTCTAGTCCACTTCTTCAATGGTTGGTCCCCCGGCGCCACCGGTTGGGGCGGCTCCTCCCTGGTACAGTTTGGTGACGATGGGGTTGCAGAGTTTCTCCAGCTCCTTCTGTTTGTGCTCGTACTCTTCTTTCTCGGCCATCTGGTTGCGGTCAAGCCAGGTGACCACCTCCTGGCATTTGTCGAGCACCTTCTGCTTATCTTGGTCGCTGATCTTGCCCTTCAGCTTCTCGTCCTCCACGGTCTGTTTCATGTTGTAGGTGTAGGACTCGAGGGAGTTCTTAGCTGCCACCCAGTTGCGATTAGCTTCATCCTCCACCTTGTACTTCACTTGTATTTGTGTTAATCTCTAGGCCCTGGGCTGATTCTGCCAAATTCATTTCTCACAGGCCACCAACTGGTGCTAACTTTTAGTGACCTGGGCTGCATGTCAACCAGAGAGAACAGGCTCTGCTCTTGCTAACCCCCGGAGCTATCTAGTCTCAAGGTATGCTTGAACAAGAACAACTCCGTGACGCTGCTAGTTTGATGGCTGTCCAGCTCTACCATCAGGATGAAGATGCCGAATGGTGACCGTGTGTTGTACTTTATATCGACAAAGTATCCAAGTATCCCCCATCACTGAGGATGAAGATGCGTCAGTGCTTAGAGCTGTATTCCTCTCTCTACTTTGGAAATGGTTCACTGCAGCTTGCGAGGAGCTCTGTTGCAAAAGGGGGAAATCACCATGTCAGATAAAGCAGGCAAAGCAAGAGGATGAAATACACTGCTGTTACTCATCAGCCTCATTTCACCGGAGCACGAGTCTCTTTAGATTATCTGCTCTTTGTACGGGAGTTTGAGGATTTCTTCTCCAGGAGGCCAGTTTAGCTTTGTCTTTTTCACTTGGCTGGGGTATCCCTCTGATTGCACCTAAACACTAGATTCAGACTCTCTTAGGTTCTTAAATGCATTCCGAGTAGTTTTCTGCCCTGATCACTTTGGGCAATATTTGTTCAGAAAGATTCCTGCTTCAGAGGAGCAAGGGGAAATAGACAAATGCCAGCGGAAGCAATGAATATTTGATATGGATTAAACAAGCCAGATATCAGCCAGTTTAAAATGAAATGACTGCCACTCACACTGCTGGGGTTTTTTGTGATATGGACATTTGTCCAGTAAGAACTGAACTTTGGACCATTCATTTCAGGCAGGCATTTGATGTGAGCAACTTTTGGTCACTACAGACCTGGGCTGGCTTTGAAATGGTGGTTTAGAGCAAATGGGATGATTTTAAAAGGTGCTTTATCGGGATTTGCGCAGCGCTGAAAGTGGACCAGGTACTCACCAGACAAACATGGAGACATAGCGTCTGATTCCCCTGTCTCTTCCAAAGGTTTTACACCATGTTGTGATTAATTTGAGCAAGATTGTTGTCAAGCTTAAGATGAACACCAATATTGCCAGTGTTAGGCCTAAAACTTCCGGAAGCTTTATAAAATGAGCTTTGCAAAATTATCTTTAAAAAGCAAGCTTTGCAAAATGAAGCTACAACTTGTGGTCAAGAGACGCTGCAGCCAAAGAACTGATTCCGATGTGGGTTTGATGGGCTAGGCCTTTAGGCCTAGCCCATCAAGATAACCTTACCCACAATCAAGCCAATAGCCCATTTAGAGGTAAGTTACCTAGAAAACTAAGGGAAACCACAGTCGAGACAGTGGGCTATACAGAAATAAGCTATCTCCTTGAGCATAACTTATAAAATTAAAACAATAATTGGCTACAAGAAAATAAGTTAAGCATGAATTATACAGCCAAAGCGATAACACTAAATTTGGCCTAACCTGATTGGTTGACCTGCTTCAAAGCACGGCGGGCAGATGAGATTAAATGTGTAGAACCTCAGGAGGGTGTGTGTGTGTGTGTGTGTGTGTGTGTGTGTTTTGGACTAAGAAGTTATTCTCTTTGATCGGTCTGACCCGCACCCCCTGAACCGAGGAAACCTGAACTGCACCGACTATCTGCACCTGGCCAATGCAAAGAGCGGTGGACTAAAGGGTAACGTATTCTTGGCAGGGTAAGGTTTTAAAGAAAAAGTCTGGTTGCATGCAAAATAAGGTAACGGAGTAAAGAAGTCTGGGTTGCTTGAGCTGTTTTGATCTCAAGTTGTGCTGACACTATAGTATTAAGAATGGTAGTGTTGGGATAATTTGATCTCAGGTTATATTAATACTGCAGTATTAAAAATAGTAGTAAAAGTTTACTTGTACTTGTGCTTGTTTGCGATATAATTTGTCATTTATATTAATCCTTATTCAATGCTGGTCTTTAATTTTTCTTTTCCTATTCTGTCTGTGTTGCATTTATAGCCGTAAGTCATTAAAAGCCTATCTTAAGGAATAATCAGTAGTTTTAATTTCTTTAAACGGACACCACTTAACCTCATTACATCTGTGTTGGGTGGTGGGAAGTAGCGATCACCCAGAGCCCCATTTGGGCCCTGATGTGTGTTCCCTTCTTCCTATATCTCCGCACATGTAACACCAATGACTGTAGCGGGTTTATTCCTGATTTACTGGACTCCTTATCCCAAACACCATAACATCTGAGAAGAAGGTTGGCCTTGGGGTAAAGGCATTGGACTCAGGAGATCTGTACAATAATATGCCAGGGCATCAGCAAAACTCAGGCATCCCTTTCCCTCAGGCTCAACACCTGCCATGTTTCAGAGAAATGCTGCCAGCAGTAATAGATTCATAGATTCTAGGACTGGAAGGGACCTCGAGAGGTCATCGAGTCCAGTCCCCTGCCCGCATGGCAGGACCAAATACTGTCTAGACCATCCCTGATAGACATTTATCTAACCTACTCTTAAATATCTCCAGAGATGGAGATTCCACAGCCTCCCTAGGCAATTTATTCCAGTGTTTAACCACCCTGACAGTTAGGAACTTTTTCCTAATGTCCAACCTAGACCTCCCTTGCTGCAGTTTAAGCCCATTGCTTCTTGTTCTATCCTCAGAGGCTAAGGTGAACAAGTTTTCTCCCTCCTCCTTATGACACCCTTTTAGATACCTGAAAACTGCTATCATGTCCCCTCTCAGTCTTCTCTTTTCCAAACTAAACAAACCCAATTCTTTCAGCCTTCCTTCATAGGTCATGTTCTCAAGACCTTTAATCATTCTTGTTGCTCTTCTCTGGACCCTTTCCAATTTCTCCACATCTTTCTTGAAATGTGGTGCCCAGAACTGGACACAATACTCCAGCTGAGGCCTAACCAGAGCAGAGTAGAGCAGAAGAATGACTTCTCGTGTCTTGCTCACAACACACCTGTTAATACATCTCAGAATCACGTTTGCTTTTTTTGCAACAGCATCACACTGTTGACTCATATTTAGCTTGTGGTCCACTATAACCCCTAGATCCCTTTCTGCCGTGGGTATAGTTTTAAATGTTGCCGCAGTAGCCAGAGAGCTGGAATTGTTATGTCATTAATGACTGATTCTGTTCTGTTCTAACTAGTTTACGATGCTGCGCCCCTCACCATGATACCCCATAGCGTCCTTTCCCACTGCTCTTTCTGTAAGGTCAGTCTCTGTAGGTTTCCTTTTATGCACAGAGCAGTCCCCATCATGCCCCCACCCCATTATTGATCATGTGTCACCAGGGCCGACTCTACCATTTTTGCTGCCCCAAGGAAAAGGAAAAAAAACAAACCCTCGGACTGTGCCGCCCCAAGAATAGCCGGAATGTCGCCTCTGAGCATGTGTCGCCCCAGGCATGGGCTTCCTCCGCTGGTGCCTGGAGCCGGCCCTGTGTGTCACTTACATTACGGTAGCCCTTAGAGGCTCCAACCAAGCCCCAGGGTGTTGTTCAGTTCTGTATAGGTTCTTAACCCCTTTCGTCGCTGTAATATCTGAGCACCGCCAGGTCATGCATTAAGTGACCTAACATCTGTCACATGTGGTTTGTTTGTTCTCTTATACCTTAGCAGATAACTGAGTGTGCAATATAGTTTTTTTTTTTTTAACGGAAATGCAGTTTTTGTGTTCTAGATTCTGTACAGGCCTGCTAAACCCAGGGTTGTGAGTTCAGTCCTTGAGGGGGCCATTTAGGGATTTGGGGATTTAGTTGGGGATTGCTCCTGCTTTGCGCAGAGGGTTGGACTAGATGACCTGACCTATGATTCTATGACAGGAAGAGACAGTCCCTGCCCCAAAGCAGTTACAATCTAAATAGACAAAACAAAGGGTGGGAGGGGAAACAGAGGTACGGAAAGGTGAAGTGACTTGCCCAAGGTCACACAGCAGGTCGGTGGCCAAGCTAGAAGTAGGATCCAGGTCTTCTGCATCCCACCTATTGCCTTATCCTGTAGGCCATGCTGCTTCTTCATGTGACTCAATCAACGTGACTTTGCCTTGACCTGGAGAAATCACCTCCGAGTCGCCGTTGGCCATTCATCCTTTGCTGGGGCGACCACCATCATTAGAGGGCGACCACCATCATTTTTCCCCCTCTGCATATGCCACCAAAGAGTCATCCAATGCTGACAGCTTTTGGTCGACCCAGGAGAGCTTCAAACCAGCAATCTAGGGGTGAAAGGCAACGTGTTTCCCTGGCATCAGACGTTTTCATGGACGTCTGTCCTCCTACCTGCTCCCAATCCAGGCGTAATCGTTTTGACTGACAGATGTTGCTAAATGCCTTCAGGTTCTTTTGTGCTGGGAAATGCGACATGCAGTGTGGGAAGGTCACGCTGTTTTCTTTGCAACTGTCAACTGCAGTTTGGCTGTACAAGGCGCTTGGTATTCGATGGGACATGACATAATCCTATGCAGTGGGGAGGTTTGTGTGTGTTTATTATTGTGGTTATTATTATTTTAAGAATAATATTATGGTAGCTGACAGTTAATCCGAAATTGTGGATACCTGACATTGAAATGAGAAAACAAACCAGCACTTAAAATGAGTGACATGCCAAACTCAGCCTTCAGGACTCATTTGACCTTGTAACCAGACCTCCTAGACTGACTGACAGCCTTTTATGGCCAAATTAGAGCTTAACTGACCTTGTTTATCCTGGGATCCACCTGAAAGACTGCAGACATTCCCAGGTATATTAAGTCGCAAGCTGAAAATGTTTGCTCATGTATTACCGACAGAGTTAATTTAGACCTCAGATCCTCGGTGTGGCACCAGCTACTGTTCTAAGGACAAATGTTTGGAGGGGCCAATGTCAGTTGTTTTGGACTCTCTTTAGAAATTGGTGTCGTTTTAAAGGAGAGTTGGACAAAGTTTGGATTCAGTTCTGAACTTTTTCAAAGTTCAGTGGTTGGTTGGGCCCCTGGCTTTTGTTAGCGATGGTTCTGCGCTAGGGTATAGGCTCTGAACAGACTGGCCCCTCTGCCCCTTCTGTCATTAAAGCAAGGAGAGCGTGTGTTCAACAGTCATGATTCTTTTATTCTTGCCGTGTAAAACATCTAACACACACGCAAGCTAGACCCTGCCTGCCACTGCATCCTGCAGCAATCTGCTCTGCTCAGCAGCCACTGAGCCAACATACAGGGTGGCCTTTTAGCTCATCAGCTACTTCCCACATCCTTACACAGTTACACCAGCGACTCCCCATTTGGGTGGGGGGGAAAGTGCCACTTCTTGGGCCCTGGCGCTATCTCATTGGTAGGGCTCTTCCCTGCTAGTGCCCTACAGTGCTAGATGCCTGGAAAGAGACAGGGGGTGGGGTAGGGTGAATCATAGAATCTCAGGGTTGGAAGGGACCGTAGGAGGTCATCTAGTCCAGCCCCCTGCTCAAAGCAGGGCCAATCCCCAGACAGATTTTTGCCCCAGATCCCTAAATGGCCCCCTCAAGGATTGAACTCACAACCCTGGGGTTGAGTATCAGAGAGGTAGCCATGTTAGTCTGGATCTGTAAAAAGCAACGAGTCCTGTGGTACTTTAAAGACTAACTCTGGGTTTAGCAGGCCAATGCTCAAACCACTGAGCTATCCCCCCCCCTGTGAAGGCAAGGCCCAGAGACAGTACGCTAGAGGTTGTAAGCGTGGTGCAAGTGTGTGCTACCAGAGCTCCCCTGCAGGAATTCTGGCGGAGTCAGCCAGGATTTCTCTGAGGAGTCCGGCTGCTGTAAAGCACCCTCTGTCCTGTCAGTGCCATCCTTGTATTAATGTCACTGTAAAAGCTTAACTCCGCCTATGACAGAGCCCCTGTTTATAGCAAATCCATATTCCCCCCCCTGCCCACAGAGCAAGCTGCCTAAAGACCATACGATCCCCTCATTTCCTTGCCATGCATCTAGAATCTCGTATTCGCTGCCTGCGGGAGTCCTGCATGGACAGGGAGAAGCAGGGCGTCAAGATCTGCCATGTGGATCCAAGAGCAGCGTTTTGTCCTGTAACTCAGCTGCCGAGGTTCGCACCAGAACTGCAGCCTGTGCCCAGCAACCGGGAAGCGATTAGGGGCTTTTGCCTTGAGCCACGGTGAGTGGAGTTGAATTCTAGCCCAGGGTGTCGTGAGCAGCTGCCTCTCTCTATACAGAGATCGCTTGTGTTTTCGACTCCAGATCCCTCAGCCGACTTGGCTTGCAGAATTGCTGAATATTTTATTTTTGGGGGAAGCAGCAAGAGACGAGAAGGAGACCCCTGGACACAGATCCTGTGGTTCCCTCTGGCTCCCTAGCTAGCTGCCATCTCACTGGGCCTCTCGAAGTCCTGGCCTGGATTTAGCACTCACGGAAGAGGCTGAGTAGCTGCTTAGCATCTTCAGGAAGAGTGTTGGCCAACATTCTGGGCCCTAGCCATTTACACAGGATTTTATTCTGGCATGTGCTGTGGGATGTCTATCAGCAACTGACTCCGCTTCCACAAAGCTGCCTCTCCTAGTTTAATGGACTCCACTGCCTTTTAATTCAAAACAATTTGGGCGTCCCAGGGATCTCTTGTAAACGGCTTTGTGCTAAACCCACCCGGCAGAGGTCACATCTGAAGACGGTTATTGCCATAAAAGCCACAAGGAAGTGATTATTACACTGCAGGCTTAGAGGAGGGAACAATCAACTGATACAGAATGAGAAGGAAGGGTGGGAAATGTAGCCACAGCTGTTATAGTCAAAACACTGTAAACCACACACGCGGCTTTCCCCGAGGTTCCTTAAAGCTCTGACTACGGACCAGCCCCTTCTTCATTTGTTTTTAACTGTTTGCAGTCATCTGACTATCGGCCCCTCCCCTTTCTTTCGAAAAGCCAAGTTTCCGTCTCTGAAACCCTAACCGCTATTCCTGATCTCCCAGTGTGGCGGTTTCTATAAAGTGAAGGAAGGGCCGTATTAGGTGTTTTTGGCAGCAGAATCTCAGCGACCTTGATCCAGCATGGGGAAGGATCTGACACAAGGACGCTTTTTGCTGGATTGCTTTGAATTTTTAAGGCCCGGCTTGACAAAGCCCTGGCTGGGATGATTTAGTTGGGGATTGGTCCTGCTTTGAGCAGGGGGTTGGACTAGATGACCTCCTGAGGTCCCTTCCAACCCTGAGATTCCAAGAATTGGGCTCCTGGGAGCTGGAATCAGGATGAGGGAGAAGGATGGCTTTGCGATTAAGATACAGGACTAGAGCGCTGGGTTCTCTGAATATTTTAGTTTTGAGGGAAGCAGTTTCGGAGTGGAAGGGAAGAGAAGGAGCCTTTACTGAGACCCCTGGACACAGATCCTGTGGTTCCCTCTGGCTCCCTAGCTATCTGCCACCTCACTGGGCCTCTCCAAGTCCTGGATTTAGCACTTGTGGAAGAGGCTGAGTAGCTGCGTAGCATCTTCAGGAAGAGTGTTGGCCAACTCTGTGTGACCTACTAACCATTTCCACTGGGTCTTATTCTGGCATGTGCAGTTAGTGCTGAATACCACTGGGTGTCTATCAGCAACTGATTCCGCTTCCATAATGCCGCCTTTAATGGACTCACTGCCTTTTAAGTCAAAACAATTTTGGCATCCCAGAGATCCTGGTTTCAGCAGAGGCTGCCGCAGTGTGACAGCCCTCACAGAGAGAACACGTTTCCTGATATCGAACCTACATTTCCCTTTGTTAATTTCATCCAACTTCTCCTTCTACTTCTTCTAGATTCCACCTTACAGAGACTCTAGATCATTTGAAAGAGCTCAGATAACTGTGTTCTCCCTCTATCTTTCATTTGCACCCTGCCTCTGCACAGAGCCAAAATAGAAGGCCAAAATGCCCAGATGCTGCAAAAGAGTTATGGGTCTGTTATGGGATCCTGTGCAGAAGCAGGAAGTGCCAGGAATCTCCTGAAGAAGCATTTCCTTGGAGTTCTCTAAGTCTGGAGAAACATCTCCATCTGTAGCTTTGCCAGTTCACCTGAAACGTGAGATCCCCACTAGGTTTCTTCACCTTGCTAGTTGAGTTCTCAGCCCATTCATAAGTCCAATTATTTGTTGTCCGTGAGTCCTCTAGCTTTTGGGAGCCCAAAACATCTCTTTGAAGAGCTCGGTACCCATCTCTGAATGTGCGCTATGCTCCGGTAAATAAGGAGACTTCAATGGGAGGCAGTTTGTTCTGGATCCCAAAAGTCAAGTGCATCTCAGTGTTAGGAGCTTTATGATATGGCAAATAAGGACTGGAGAACTGGACCGTTGATGAACAGTAAGAAGATAAAAATGTCCATACTGGGTCAGACCAATGGTCCATCTATCCTGTCTTGTGATACTGGCCAGTTCCAGATGCTCCAGAGGAAATGAACAGAACACGGAAATTTTGAGTGATCCATACCCTATTATCCAGTCCCAGATTCTGGCAGCTGGAGATTTAGGGATACCCTAGAGCATGAGGCTCCATCCTTGCCCATCTTGGCTAATAGCCATTGATGGACCTTTCCTCCATGCAATTATCTAATTCTTTTTTTAACCCAGGTGAACTTTTGGCCTTCACAACATCCCCTGGCAACAAGTTCCAGAGGTTGATTGTGAGTTGTGTGAAGAAGTACTGTACTTCTGTTTTTAACCTGCTGCCTATTAATTTCATGGGATGATCCCTAAGTCTTGTGTTATGACAAGGAGCAAATAACACTGTTTCTCCACACTATTCATAATTGTATAGGCCTCTGTTGTATCTCCCCTTACATTGAGTTCTGTCCTTCTGCTCGAGGGGCTTCAGCACACCAGGAACTGAACTGTGAACCTCCAGAGCTCAGCGCATGACCTGAAGCTCTCTGTAGCTAGGGTTGTAACTGACTCAGTTACTCTGTGGACTGGATACAGGAGGTGACCTATAACTTTCCCTCACCAGTGTGTTCTATACTTCCTCTGATCAAAGGAATAAGTAGGTAAAGAGTGGGAGAAAGGTAGTATGATCATCCCCTGGAAATTAATTGAAGACCCATTGTTATGGTTGTTTAATATTGCACTGGACAAAGTCTATGGGACTAGACTATGGGGAACAATTTTTCTTTAGCTGGGTGGCAGAGAAGACCAACCCACAGATGTTTTTCTTCTCTAATGTCCATGAACTTCCAGTGCCCGAAATGAGACAATACAATGGGAAAACTACCCTTAACAAAAGGACTAGGGTTTGGGTTTTCCAGTGGACCTATGTGGGTGAGATGGTCAGCTCCCATTGGCTTTTCACCTTAACTCTGCTAAAACCTCGTAAAAAAAACCCAGCCTAGAGCTCTTAAATGACTAAATCCATTCTCTCCCTTTGCATCGAATCAAACATTTCAGGAAGTGGCAGAGCCCTCTCAAGGGCTACCCTGTGAAACCTTCACTCGCACTGAGTAGCAAATCCAATGGGATTACTTGCAGAGTAGGGTACATCTGCTAAAGAATACTCTACATCTGGTCTCAATTTAGGTCCCAGTTCTGCACTGGGGCCACACGTGCTAAACCCCACTGACTTCTACCAAATGGAATCAGAAGTTTTCTTGGTTGGAAAAAGAGCTCAGGAGATATGGTGGCCCATCCTGTCCATTCACAACTAGATCATCAGGGTTTCCACCTTTTTCCGAGTGGACTTTTAAGCAAGGCACATAGGGTCTTCTCCTATTGAAGTCAATGGGAATTTTGCCATTGACTAGAGCTAGTCAGAAAATGGTGTGTATGTGGCGGGGGGCGGGGAATTGACTTTTCATTGGAAAATTGAAATCTGAAAATATTTAAATTTTGAAATGCTGCCTCAGGGGAGTTGTAGTTTGGATGCCTCATGCTCCCATTCTCCTCTTCCGGCCAGCTCCTTGATTAGACGTCTCCCACAATGCATCACTAAGTCTCACTCTTGGTGAGGGAATGCAGTGCATCATGGGAGATGAAGTCCAGCTCATGGAGGAGAATGGGAGTACCAGGCACCTGAACTGTAACTCCCATGAAGCACCGCACCAGCATTTCAGAATCAAAACAGCTGTTTTTTGGCATTGAGTTGTTGTTGTTTTTTTTCTAAAAAATTGAAATTTTCCATGAAAGATAGGTTTGTTTTTGTGAAAAACCTTTTGTTGAAAACCCTGTTTTTTGTTAAGGAGTTTTAATGGAAAATTTTCAGGCAGCCCTACCACTGACTTCAGAATCAGGCCCCAAAATAGCTTTTGCCTCCATTTTCCTACCAATACAATGGTTCTAGTATCCTAGGGGTGGTATTGGATTTAATTAATTTATGTTTGCAAAGCACTATGAAATCTTGGTTCACAGGCGCTACATATGTGTAAATGATTATTATTCGTTATTGTTAGTGGTGCACAGGCCGCTGGCAGGGTACGAGCCAGGTTCTGATGCCTGGCGTGGTGATCAGTAGAGGAAGGACATGGATCTTGTACTTTAACTAAGAATGGCCAGACTGGGTCAGACCAACGGTCCATCTAGCCCAGTATCCTGTCTGCCGACAGTGGCCAATGCCACTGCTACTTTACCTAGCTCAAACTGGAAGGAGTTTATGATGACGAATAGTGCTGAAAGCCAGTGTGGCCTGCTGGCTAGGAAACGGCACTGTAAGTCAGGACATTTGGCTTCTATTCCTGGCTCTACTTCATGACCTTGGGAAAGTTGCTTCACCTTCCTCTGTCTGTTTCCTCTGCCACGCTTTGTTTGCTTTGCCTATTTAGATGGTTAGCTCGTTGGGGGCAGGGACTGTCTCTCATTATGTGTCTGCGCACCACCTAACACACCAGGGTCTTGATCTTGCCTGAGGTTACCGTATTGCCTATGATAAGTAGTAAGGAAACAGAGTTAGGAGCATAGAGTGTTTTCTCTTTTAGGGCTGGAAATTGGTTATTCCAGCCTGATACCCATTTCTGGCTCTCAAAGTACCAGTGTGGAGGTTAGCTGCCTGCCATTGCGCTATTGATTTAAGAAAATAAATATTATAATTTCAGGCATTGGCGACATTGGGAGAATACTCCAGTGTGGCAGAAATGTGTTTTCAACGCACTGCCCTCCACTTAAATGTTGTTTTCCTTCACCGACGGGCAATTAAATTTTAAGAAAACTCTGGTCCCCCAGGTTTGTCATCACTCGGGTGAGCAATAACCGCTCCATGCACAATTCCAAAGAGGGAGCAAACTCTGGGAACTGTCACTTTAGTGCATTGCAGTGACAGATGGAGTGCATTGCTCAGAGTTGCATGGTCTGCCCTCTAATCTGTTTCTGAAGCAAAGGACGCCAGGGAGAAAAACTCACTGAGGTTCCTTTCAGCCTTGCGTTTGTGGAGGCGGGAGTTGGAAGGATGCTATTATAGGCAAGCTAGAGGTTTATGACGCCTACTGATTCTGACATGTGCTATCAGCAGAGCCCCCAATTAGTTACAGGTTCTGTTAATCTGTTAAGGCTCCAAGTCGTAACCCAAAGCACTGACCTACCCCAATGGGACCCAAACCTGCTTCTATAGGAGTCAATGGAAAAAATCCTTTAAATCTGATTCTGCCCTCACTTTTATCCCGTCCCCAGCACCACCACTGTGTTCAGAGCCTGGATCTGGCCCTTGATAGCTAGTTACTTAAATCAGCCATTCTGATGCTGATCATTTGCAAATCTGCAAAGCACTGAGCAACCTCAATCTTCAAGAAGCAGCTGAGCGTGACTCAGCATCTCCCAGGGCTGGGTTTAATGCCACCCACCACCTGGGAGGAAGGAAACGCAAATGTAATTTGCACCCTGGGTGTCTGAGCGACCCCTAGAGCTGTGAAGTAGCAGTGCAGCCACCAATGGGTCTAAAACAGAGCCTAGTGAAGCTAGTGGAAAGATTCTCATCCACTTCATTGGGCTTTTGGGTCAGGTGTATCGTCCCTTTAAGAAAATAAGAAGATGAGCATCTAGATTTGTACCTGGAGCTGTGCATGTCATCTGATGCTGTCATGGGGGTCGGAACATTGTGGCACAATTCTGAAGTCTTTAGCAGCAATGGGAACAAAGGTATCCAAAGACGTCAATGTGCCCAAACTGGCAGGAAGAGGCTGAGAGCCTCAGCTACAAAACAGTAGCTAGGAAAAATATCACATCAGCAGCTTCCTTTGCCCCAGGGCCATTTGGAAAATTATAGTAAAGATAGAGGACGAACCTGTTTCAAAGGCTAGATCTCGGCCCTTTGAGCACTCTGTTCTGTGCCAACCGCATAGGGATTATGCCACAGAGTTGAGCAGTTCTGGTTCCATCCGGCAGAGGGCAGTGATGCATATGCACACTAGCTTGTTGGTTACACTGTATTACAAAACAGTTACATAATTGCCGCAGGTAGCCTCACTTTGATATTTGCATAGCATTATGTCCTGCCTGGTGGTCCACAATCTGTGAGGACCCCAATCTGTGAGGACCGGGGTATGGACAGTGAGGCCTAGTGGTTGGAGTCAGGAGCCAGGAAACCGGAGCTGGTGTTCAGAGTGGGAGCCAGAGTCAGAATTCAAAGCAACGGTCAAAGTCAGAGTTGGACTCAAGGGACAAGCCAGAGTTGCAGTTAGGGGTAAGGTAGAGGAGCAGGAATCTGGAGCAAGGCAGGAAATCAGGAACTGGGAGCAGAGGAGGATCTGGGATAAGGAGGGCAGGGACAGGCACAAAGACAGGGCTCACGAGTCAGGCAAGTAGGAAGGGAACAAAGTGCTGGCAGCCAGCCAGGGATTCACCTAATTACTCAGACAATTTTCTGTGTCTCCTTCTGGCTGAAATAGTGCGTCCGAGCCAATTGGTGAGGCTGGACAGCTCCGCCAACCAGGAACTTTGTGGGCAGACCCGATGGTGAGCTAGACCTGTGTTAGTCCCCTTTTCCAGTGATTGCAGTGCAGCAGCAGCTCTGGTCTGAGTACTGCCTAGGACTCCACAGGTCTGGGTTCAAGACCCCTGACTTCCTGCAAACACTTAAGCATGTACTTAACTTTGCATATGTGAGTGGTCCTATTGAAGTTAAGCAGATGAGATACTCTCATCATATGGTGATAACACTCTTTCCATTCAGCTAATGTCTCTGGAGGACATTAGAGAGAAGCTACTGAAGTTTTTAAATCTGCAGGTCCAGATAACTTGCATCCAAGAGTTTTAAAAGAGCTGGCTGAAGAGAGTACTGGACTGTTTATGTTGATTTTCAATAAGTCTTGGCGCACTGGGGAAGTTCCAGGAGACTTGCAGAAAGCCAATGTTGTGCCAATTTTTAAAAAGGGTAAATGGGATGACCCGGGTAATTATAGGCGTGTTAGTCTGACATTGATCCCAGGCAAGATAATGGAGTGACTGATATGGGACTCGATTAAGAAGGTAATGTAATGTAATTAATGCAGGTCAACCTGGGTTAAGGTAAAATAGATCCTGTCAAACTAACTTGATTTCTTTCTATGAGATTACAAGTTTGGTTGATAATGGTAAATAGTGTTGACATATATCAGAGGGGTAGCCGTGTTAGTCTGGATCTGTAAAAAGCAACAGAGAGTCCTGTGGCACCTTTAAGACCAATAGATGTATTGGAGCATAACATGCGTCTGACGAAGTGGGTATTCACCCACGAAAGCTTATGCTCCAATACATCTGTTAGTCTTAAAGGTGCCACAGGACTCTCTGTTGCGTTTTAGCGTTGACATAATATACTTAGACGTCTGTAAGATGTTTGACTTGGTACTGCACAACAGTTTGATTAAATAGCGAGAATGATATAAACGTAACGGGCTACACATTCAATGGATTAAAAAACTGGCTAACTGATAGGCCTCAAAATGTAACTGTAAATGGGAAATCATTATCAAACAAGTGTGTTTCCACTGGGGTCCTGCAGGGATCAGTTCTGGGCCTTGTGCTATTTAACATTTTCATCCATGACCTGGAAGAAAACATAAAATCATCACTGATAAACTTTGCAGATGACCCAAAAATTGGAGAAATGGTAAATAATGAAGAGGACAGCTCATGGAGTCAGAGCAATCAGGATTGCAGGAGCACTTTGGTGCAAACAAAGAATATGCATTTTAATATGGCTAAATGTGAATGGGTACATCGAGGAACAAGGAATGTAGGCCATACTTACGTGAGGGGGGACGCTATCCTGGGAAGTAGTTACTCTGAAAAAGATTTTGGGGTCATGATGGATAATCAGCTGAACATGAGCTTCTAGTGTGACACTGTGGCCCACAGACCTAGTGGGATCCTGGGATGAATAAACAGGGGAATCTTGAGTAGAAGTAGAGAGGTTTTTTAACCTCTGTATTTGGCACTGGTGCAATCGCTGCTGGAATCCTGTGTCTAGTTCTGGTGCCCACAATTCAAGAAGCATGTTGAGGAAATTGGAGAGGGTTCAGAGAAGAGCCACAAGAATGATCAAAGGATTACAGACCATGCCGTATAGTGACAGACTGAGCTCTTTGTATCTATTTCGCTTAACAAAGAGAAGGATAAGGGTGACATAAGTCCCTACATGGGGAACAAATATTTAATAGTGGGCTCTTCAGTCTAGCCGAGAACGGTACAACATGATGCAATGGCTGGAAGTTGAAGCTAAACAAATTCAGACTGGAAATAAGGTGTACATTTGTAACAGTGAGAGAAATTAACCATTGGAACAATGTACCAAGTGTTGTGGTGGATTCTCCATCACTGACAACTTTTCAATCAAGGTTGGATGTTTTTTTTTTCTCAGAGATCTGCTCTGGGGATTTTGGGGGGGAAGTTCTATAGTCTGTTATACAGGACGTCGGACTAGATGATCACAATGGGCCTTGGAATCTACGAATAACCTATTCACAAATGTTTGCAGCATCAGGCCTTGGCTAGTAACTTCGCATCAGAACACAGACCAAAAGGCTTTGCCTTCCAGGAGACAGTAGTCAGGTTTGCAGGACTCACTATGTTCTCTCCGTCAGCTGCAGAGTCCTGGATGACTGAGAAGTTGGAGAGGGAGAAGGACTCGCTGCAGAAATGCCTAGCCAATGGCACTGGAATACTTTTTATAGTGGGGGTACGGTGCCCCCCCCTTACCCAGTCCATGCCACTCCCTAGAGCTGGGGCTGGGAGCAGAGCTGGGGCTCCGGGAGGGGGGGACATGAACAGGGGTAAGGGAGCCAAGGTTGGGGCCACATTTGGGGGTGGGGGCAGAGCTCCGGGCACGGGGCCAGGAGCAGAGCCCCGTGTAAAACTTGGGGGTGCACCCCCCCCACCTCTAGTTCCTGCACCTATGTGACTAGCAGGTGACAACGAGTCTGATTCTACATTGTTTGCACTTCCAAAACTTCTATTTACTTCAGTGATAAAGCTTTTATGCAGATGTCACTAAACTGCATGCTGGGTAGAAATAACAGCTGGCTTTAGGATTCTATTGACGATCATTTGCAACCAACAACAGCGTTGGCAAAAGAGCTGGTATTTTAAAAGTAGACCCTGTGAAAAATAAAAACAGCTTCTAGTGTAAAAATTAAATCTGCTCCAGGTTAAGAGCATTGTCATTAAGTGGGTTTTTTAATATGCCCCCAAAGTCTTAGATTAGTTATCCATCAGTGCATTTGTATTCATTCTAGAGCAGGGTGAATGCTGCAAAATCAAGTGAACATTTGTTTGAATTTTCAAATGAGTTTGCTCCGATTGTGTTGGTGAACCTTCCCGGTGCACTTACCACGAATGTTCTAATGAATGATCTTTACTAGCGTGAGTCCTTGTGAAAGAGGGGTTTTAAGCTGGTGTGTGCAAAGCTTCAGCAAAAGTGAGTTTCAAGCAGCAAAGCTACTCAACAGCTAGGAGAACTGTACATTGTACACTCAAATTTGCATTGTTGTGGGTGAGTGAACTAAGCCAACCAGTGGGGGAGCAGAGCAGTTTTGTGTTTGATTCTGATCTCACATGGTTTTACACCAGTGTGGAAGGCAAACAGAATCTGACTCCATGTGACTGACTCATTGCAGATTTCAGGTATTTTGGATTAACTGTTCATGAGCAATGTGCTAGACCAAGATTTAGCTCTTGAGAATTTTGCCAGTAATTGGAAAATGTTGGGTGCACTTGAGAATTTTGCAGCATGTGGACAGAAACGAAGGAGAAATGTGTTGAATAAATTGTTTGTTATGAATTACTGACCCACCTCTAATTCAACGGATATATTTATTACAGTTATTTGAAAGAGAAAAGTCCTCAGTGGATCTACATCCACCTTTCCACTATTTATTCAGTTTGCCTAATGATTTGACACTAATCCTTAAAGGTTTCTAACTTTCTATTAAATATACCCAAGAGTAAATATATTTCTGGTTTATTTTAGAAATGTAGGGCTGGATGGAACCTCATCTTTGGGGGGAAAAAAGCACATTTACACAGAAAAACATTACTATTCTTCCACTAATGAGTCCTGTTTAAATGGAAAGTTTTTTTCAGATGAGATAGAAAACCCACTTCTGGTTATGAAAGCTCCCGTGGCACTTTTTATTGCAGGAGTGTTTAATCCAAGGATTTTAGCACAAACTAGGCAATAGAGAAAGGAGGGAGAAGTGGTTAGGGTGCTAATTTGGGACTTGAGGCACCTTGGTTTAATTCCCTTCTCTACCACAGGCTTCCTGTGTGACCATGGGCAAGTCACTTAATTTGTCTGTGCCTCTGTTTCTCATCTGGAAAATGAGGATTACAACTCTACCTCACGGGGGTGTTGTGAGGATCAATACATTAAAGATCATGCAGTGTAATGGGGGGCCATATAAGTGCCTTCGATAGATAGAATTACCTGCTTCCTACCTAAAATTCCCCCTGCTATTACAGATAGACACGGTATTCACCACTTTGTCCTAAACTGTTGTACAGTGTTGTTGTGCACTGTTAAATCACTTCTGCCTCTCATCCCAGAAATGGGGTACTGTAGGAATGTGAAGTGATGTATACTGTAATAAAGTGACATATATAGATATAGATACACTATATTAAACTGACTACTATATATGTATGTTAGTTTATTACTGTTTATTACAGCATTTATATATATGTGGCTGGAATCAGAATTGCTCAGCTGTGTGCCATAAGCCCTATACTGCTAACAGCCAATGGAGATTCTCTAGTGGTGCTAGTGGGGGGTGGGAGGACTGTGCCTTTGGCACAGGAGGATCAAAGTTCTATATCGATTTCCATGATGAAGCTCTGGGGATCCAGGGGAGGTCCCTGACTTGTTACAATGTAATGGCAAGGATGCTTTGCATTTCTGTGCTACCTTGGAGCCAGAATGACCCATCCGTACATTATATTGTTTGTAAAGTGCGTTTGGAATTTTTCTGGCATGGACTCCATAACTCTAAAATCATCGGGTTAACTTTTCATACGTGCCTGAGTGCCCTTGAAGGCCAGTGGGCCTTAGGCTCCTAAGATGCTTGGGCGCTTTTGAAAACGTTGCCCATTATCAGGCATGCTAGTCATCTGCAAACATCCTGTCGGCAAGTAAACGCTTGCTGGAAAATTCCAAACAAGGTTTGATACAACGAGTTGCAGTAACAAAAGAAACCGCCACACTTGTTAAACAAATGTGCACGTTTTTTAATCACACTTTTTCTCCTGGCAATTAAAAGCAATTTGCCTTCTGCATGCTAACATCTCTGTCTCCATAGGCAGAGAAGATGCCAGCTTCTTGCACAGTTTGACCTCAGTGATTTGCATCAATGTGAGTGAGTAGATAATTGGGCCTTGTATATACTAGCTGCAAACAGGACAAGAGACACAAGAGAAAGTTGCTACAGAGGTTGGCTTTTAGAGGTGATCAGCAACATCCCATTGACTTCAGAGGCTCAGCACCTCTTCAGATGAGGCCTTTTGGTTACCATTATTATTTATGTGTTAAACAATCTGATCGTTGCATGGCTCATACCTATGAGAAAGCTCTTTATAACGATTAAAGAGGGCCACATGCCAGGAAAAAAATATTTTCCCACTAGGGAAAGGTCATCTGTGAAATTTCATGAACAATTGCCATGTTCTCTAAATGGCCCCTTTTTTTTGTAATTGCGTGTCAGACCAAGTGCACTCAAACCGTAAGCAGTGTCTGATACAAGGAGAGTGAAATGAGATAATCCATGTTTTCATCATTCATAGGCTGCTCTTTTCACAGGCCGTGGGCCGTACTTTATTAGGTTGAGCAGCTCGGGGCGGGCAAGAAAGACCCGGGCCTTTCTCATCAGTATGAGAATAACCCAGTGAATGGTTTCCAAGTGTTTACTCAGCATTTGTCTCGTGGTTCATCAGAGGAATGGGGAGGGGGGTGCCGACAGATCTTTTGTCCGACTGAACTGCCTGATGTGTTATGACAATGTTCCATGAATATGCAGAATGGCAGAAGGGATTAGACCCAGCACAATTCCCCTCCGGCATTTTTTTTTTTTTTTTTGCCTGGGATGTTCAGAGCTTTAAGGGTGACCTGTTCACAGTCAGGGCACCAAACATCAGATTTTCCTGTAGATAGGGGTGTAAAAATCCCACACTTGTCCAAAGTTGTTAACATCTGACTGGAAGGTTGGCCAGTCTTATCTCATGGCCTTCTCTTTATAACGTTTCAACTGGCGCTAATGGCCTAATCAAAGGCATTGTTTTGTAGGAGACATGTAAATATTGGGGGGGGGGGGGGTAATTAACGCCTGAGTCAATCAATCACACATGGGGTTCAGGCCAGTAATCGCTCCATTGGCTTCTGCGGAACAGATAGTTTCTGCTACTTCCTGGAAAATCTTTTCCTCTGGCTTACCATAGTCCTGGAGATGTTAAGACACAGGCTGGCCCTGTCTAAACTACAGTAGGGTGACCAGATGTCCCGATTGTTGGTGCTTTTTCTTATATAGGCATCTATCACCCCCCACCCCCTGTCCCGATTTTTCACACTTGCTGTCTGGTCACCCTAACACTACAGTGATTATAGGGGCATAGCTATGGTGCCATAGCTAAGCCGACATAACCCTGTAGTGTAGAGACAGCATACGGTGATGGAAGGGGTTCTTCCAATTGATGTAGGAACAGCCCTCCCCAAGCAGCAGTTGCTAGGTCAATGGAAGCATTCCTGAAGTGAACTAACTTAATCTCTCTGCACCTCAGTTTCCCTGTTTGTACAATGAACACAATTCCGGCTTTCCTCGGAGTGGTGTGGTGAGGGTATCTGTATGGGAATATCACCCGAACGATGCCCCAGGCCATTCTTTCTCATGTGAAAACTCACTGATAGTTTTCCTGAACATCCCCTTTGGGTCTGACTTTTATATCGCTTCCTCTTTACCTGCAAGTTCCCAGCCGCTTGCCAAGACTCCATCCAGCCACCAATACCAGTACAAGGGCAGAGTCATTAAAATCAACCTGTTTGCAGTTGAGCTAATTCTGTTGTTGAAACTACTTAACTCCTCAATAGCTGGCATGGTTTTGCTGCCTGTTTGTCATCTTTTCTCTTAGTCCCACATCCCCACTGTTATGTAAAGGCCTTAATACTGGTTTGCTGGAGGTCTGGGGTTCTGAATGTATCCTTTCACTGTCAGTGCTGTTTCAGTGAAGGCCACGCATTTCCATTGTGCAGCATGTGTGTTTACTCGTACTCTTTCTATTTAAAGCTAGATGTAACATCGGACCAGGCAGGAAAAATGGGCATGTGTTTAAGCCACTATCCTTGGATTTAGGAGATGTGGGTTCTGGCCTTGCCTTTCTCACCTTGGGCAAGTCACTTCATCGCTCTGTGCCCTCAGTTTCCCCTCTGTAAAGTGAGGGGCAAGTTGCCTATTTATGACGATCATTTTAAGAATAATTTGTTTAAGGTTTTTCTACGTCTATACAAGGAAAGGGCTTAAGCAAGAAAACATACCACCAAGGAATACAATCCATTACAATCTGAAAGTTCATTTGAAAGTAAAAAAAAAATAGCTTTAACCGCACAACATGCAAACATGTTACATGCATCAATCATTGCAACAGAATTAAACACATTTAATTCCGACACCCTGTAATCTCACACAGACATCAGCTAGAAATAAGAAGCCAAGTCGTTTGGCATGGAAAGCGAAAAGAGAGAAGAGAAAGTAAAGGAAACAGAGAGAGAGAATGAATCCATTGGGCATAAGTCAACAACTAACTAACGAGAGTTAGGAAGAAAGTTCTTCCATTGGGCAGGTTATGCCATTACTGTCCACTATAAAGTTTCTTGCCACTTCCTCTGGAGAATCTGATACTGACCAATTGTGGAGACACAATACTTGACTAGATAGACCATTGATCTGATCCATTCTGGCAATTCCTCTGTTCCAGTGACCGAGATCCTTCTCTCATTCAACCAGTGTCACCGATTTAATTTGCATCCTCATTTGTTGCACAGAAATGGAAAAGTGCATTTATTAGTACTTGTAAAAGTGCCAAGCAACGGAGCTCCCACATCTTGGGAGACTGACCAAACAGATCTCACTGTCTTGAGCAGCAGAGGTTTTTCCCTTTCTCAACTTAATCCCACTCTTCCTAGGTACACCCCCACGTCGTCACTTTTTCTTCAGTGTTTGCAAACTCCAAATAAAGCATTCATCATTTATTAGGCCAATATTGCTGATTAACTTCTTCAATCTTTCTTCCTAATTCAGCTCCCCCTCCCTCAACAAACCACTTGGTCATATTTGTTCTTTTTCCCTCTTAATTTAATTTCCCAGGGTCTTTCTGGTGTTGAGTTGGCTAGAACTGCAAATAGTATTCTGGCGATGGTCTTAGTAGTAGTATACAGAGAGAGACTATTATTATATCCTCTGTGTGCAGCCCAACATTGACAGGGCTATTTTTGCTGCCACACGGCTCCTATTTAATTTGCTGTCCACTGTCACCTCTAAGTCTCTCCCTGTATTGACTATCTGTCTAGGTGATCACACCGGGTCCATTCCCATAGCATCCTTACTGATTCTTTGGTGTCTCCCTTCCATCTGCTGTTGCCTACCCTGACCGATTAGAGTCCCTGACTGCAGCATATTATAGGAAGAAAAGAATTCACAGTAAATCAAAGCACACTTAAAATAACCCCTGTAGTTAAACTATCCACTAAAACAGGCAGAACAATGTTTTAATTGTATTTCATGCAAAGGAATCCAATTGTGTTACACACACACACACACACACACACACCATAATGTATAGTGGGGGAAACCTTTCAAATAGAGATATTGACTAGATGCCTCTGTAAGGACACTATTATGTCTAATAGTTAAATCACGGGACATCTGTGGTCTGCTCCTGGCTATGCTACTGACTTGCTGTTCTTCCTTAGACGAGGCACTTTGTGCTTCGCTGACTTTCCCATTTATAAACTGGGTAAAATTAACAATGACCAATCTATCTCAGAGAGCATGATGAGGTTTAATTTGGCCAATGCCTAGCACAAAGGGGCCCTGGTCCATCACTAGGGTGCCTGGGTGCTACTGGAATACAAATCAAGTGTTATGCGGAAGGTCAGGCTAGGTGATCATAATTGTCCCTTCTGGCCTTGAAATCCATGTCCCCATTTAAATTGTAAAGTCTTTTATTGTAAGTGTCTGTGGTCCCTAGCACATGGAACCCTGGTTCTCAATGTGTCCCTCTGGACCTACCATACTATAGGTCATCAAAAATGCAGGTCAGAGTTGAGGTCCCCGATCTTTACAGCTACACAACACAACCTCAGTGTCCTTAAGGTTCACCCATCCTTGTTGATGGAACAAATGAACATGTATGCCATCATTTTGGCATCTGCATATTTCACTGTACTAATGTGCTGGGAGGTGTGAGTGTCTGCTATCAAGTGGGTCTTTGGTGTACAAACAATCAGAGATTTCGATAATGCTGATGGGTGTGTTAAGGCTAAATAGAAGGAGTGATTAAGCCCCTTGGTGTAGTGATAGCTGGAAACGTTAGGACACTACCACCCAAGTCTTTAGGCTGCGTGGCAAAGCCTGAGCAGAGTTAAGCAGCATGGGCTAACATGTTTTCTTGGGAGTAGTTGCTAGGGCCTAGGAGATTGCTTGGCAAACTGTGTGTGTTAGAGGTAGAAAGCCAGCAGATGGTAAGAAGCAATCGTGAGTGTGGCCCTGAGAGAGAGCAGAGAGAAAACCCCTTGGAATACAGGACTGACTGGAGAGGCAGGTTTGGAAACTGTGAGCAAGGAAACTACCTTGTATTGATTGTTTCCAGTGTGTTCAGGGAAAACGGTACTTTGTGTACATTCTTTGTAAATAAAGAGGCTTGCACCAAAGAGATACAAGACTGTATCATCAGTTTCTCCTCCTAATGAAAACAACCTGTCAAACCCCCAGGTCTGAGTGGCAACAATACAAACATCCATGTTCCTTAGATAAAGTCATTGCTGAATGGCTGTTGCGGAGGTCCTGCAGGTAGAGGTACTTGGATATGCACCCTGCAGCGCATGATTGTCTATTCTAGACTAGTGATGGGTGAACTATGAAAGTCCTCCAGGGCTGGTTCAACTAGAATAAAGACACCCAAGGATTTGGATACTCCTCCAAACCACTTGAGCCTGCCTAATTATGGTGGAAATCAGTGTTCTGATGATCTCTGTTCCAGCTAGAAGACACAAGGAAAGAGGTCACAACCTTTAAAAATGGAGTGTGTGTGTGTGGGGGGGGGGAGTTAACCAAATTTCCAGGAACCTCAGGATATCCCTGGGTGGGTTCTCACATCTCTCAATAAGTGTATCCTTGGAGCAGAGAGACCGTCTCAGATCGGATGAATACAAGACAATATTGTGAGTCATGTTTGTCCAGTCTGTGGTGGTCAAACTTACCCTTGAATCATCATCTGTCTTGCTTTATCATGGTGGAGGGGGGGATTAACACAGGCTTGTCTGGGGCATATGTGCTTTGCCACTTACTTTGCCTACAATGCAGGTGGGTGAAATAGGAGTGTTTTAGCTATCTAAGTTCATCGCTGACCCCCTTACCATAGTAGTGCCAGAGCCCTGTACAAGAGGTAGTTCAGTTCACAGGGACTTGGCTTTCCATATATATTCAATATATTAACAGATGGTTTGCACCAGGCATCTGGCCTGCAGGTAGCCCACCTTTCACCGAATGCATCTATGTGGAGGAGGTGATGCCAGGGAGCACACACCTCTCAGGACGTGAAGGAGTGGGCTGTCGCATCAGGAGGGCTCTCCACGTCGGCAACACGCACCCTGTGAGTGGAAGTCGATTTCTTGTCACTCGTGAGCTGTTCAACCTGTTTTTTTCCCTCTTTGAGTCCTCAGGAGTCTTGTCTGAGGCTCTGTGTTTGATCCTGGACTGTTAGTGTATAAGGGACACCTTACCTTCCCCAGTGAGGCCATGCCTCCGTTTCCCCTCCCGTACTCTGCAGTATTCACATGCCACACAGCTGATGGTCCAACTAGCGTCTCCCCTCCTGAGGTCTGGCTTGTTGGTACTGAATGCTAAAGCGCTCACCCCAAGTCCTTCCTGGACTTTCCCCCCAGCTCTCACAAGCACCCTTGGATCAGGGCTTCACAGCATCTCTCAAGCAAGGCTTCCCACTAATCTTATACCTGCCCCAGCTCCCTGGCACAGCTCCACTGGTCCCACTCCAGAGCCTTCATCACTGCACTTCTCCAGGCAGCTGTCCTTCTCTGCCAGTCTCTGGGGAGAGCCTCCTCCCAGCTCTTTCCCTGGTCCCAGCCTCAGAGAAAGGCATCCCCCGTACCCAGCCTGCAATCACCTGATTCTCCTCATGTGACCCCTCCAGTCGGGGTCATCAGCTGGGAGACCCTTGAGTCCCCTGATTCAGGGGGAAACTGGGCCCAAATTCCCTTAAAGGACAAGCCTCCCAGTGACAGATTGATACTACCCTGAGCCAGTATTGCTTTAGAATCCCTGGGGTTTTTAATGCAGAGATCAAGAGCAGAGTATATGCCAGGGGGGAAATTCATCTCTGTGCAGAGGACCAATATATCTTGGGGACTTAAGTGGCGCATAAGTCTTATATTGGTCCCTGCATGGGGGTAAACTCCACCCATGATAACTGTTGGGTATATTCTGCCTTTTAACTCATCAACAGGCCCCGTGCTGTCCGTACTGTCCAGGGGAGAATCTCACCTGATGTGAGTATTGCAGCCATCATTGTGAATGTCCTGATGTGCCACACTAAAAGCAAAGCAAACCCCAGACTCTTTTCATGCCAGTGGAAGGTGCATGAACGGCTTGTGCTCCCAGGCCATGGGGAGGGGGCTCATTAGAGAGGCCTAGGTAGGTAGGTGGATTAGAGGACCTCTAGCTGCAGGCAGATAGGATTTAGGATGTGAGACAGGGAAGGAAATTCTCCATGACAGAGGTGTGCTCAAAGCCTAGAGGGCAGGAACTGGCCCTCTTGTTACAAATGAGCTATATTGCCCCTGGCAGGAGCATTACACAAAGAGACAAGACAAGTGGAAGCAAGACGACAATGGGAGAGGGATCGTAACTGCCAGCCCTGAAAGTATTCGCACTAGTGGGCCAGGCTGTTAGAAGAGAGCAGCAATAGGCCACGTAGAAAGAGAAAGCTGCACTGTGACAGCCAGATTTCCCAGGACTCAGAACCCACAACTCGAGCCACATTTCCAAAAGACTCTGCTCCCATTCACATTAATGGCCCTAACAGATATTCATTAGTGACTCACAGTGCTTAGATACTATGCTGAAAGGTACCTTAGACCTACAATAGATAGATCAGACTAGATCCTGGCTCCCCTTTATAACAGATGTTTAGACAAGCAAAGCAGAAAAACTGTATGGTGTGTACCTCCCATATAAATTGTACCAAAAGGATGCTCGTTGACCTATAGGAGTCTGGATGTAGTGGGTGACTGGTCTTGGGAAAATGAGACGACCCAGATCCAGAGGACCAGATTGGTAGCACTAGAGCCTGAAGTACTACACACCAGGAGAGGTATGGCACATGAAAAGGTCTAGATCGTGAAACCCAGTTATTCCACATCACCCTGTTTTGGAGGGAGCCCTTCTAAGTGTTGGAGGTAGAACTAATCAGAAAAAGGGAGGGTGAAGTTTCCATGGAAAATGTTGATTGGAAAGGAAGTTGGTTTCCATGGCAAATGTCTAGGTTTTTCTAGTGAAAACTCAAAAACTGAAATATTTCAGCTGACAACCAAAATATTTAAATTCTGCAGTGCCATGACAGTGTCTCATGAACGTTGTAGTTTGGGTGCCTTATGCTCCCTATAGTGAGCAGCCATGAAGAAGACTAAGTAAATGTGATACTTTATGTGGGGTGTTTTGTCCCACAGACCTGTATTCTCTCACTCATCGTCCATATACACTCCGCTGCCCTTCACCATGTAAGGCAGGGATTACACTGTCATATGAGGACAGGGGCATCTTCCCCCCCAAGGGATCACGGGCCCCTCGCATCTGTGTCGAGGGATGTGGGTTGGGCAAGTAGAGATGCTGGCTGAAACCCCAAAAATATAAACTGAAAACCAAAAGTTTGGGAGGGTTTGGTAAAAATAAATAAATTGGGTTGTTGGTTATTTTTGGAGGCAAACCTGACAAATTGAATCAAATGGGTATTTCCTGCAGAAATGTTGGGGTTGATATTTTTTAAAGCCATTTTTTAAAGCAACAAATGGTTCAAACCGGCTCTCGTGATGGCCTTCTTACAAAGATCCAGACTGGTTTTGCAAATTGCTTTCTATATGAATCTTTTCCCTCAATATAGTACATATTGGCTTACCAACATTTGCGTTGAGTCCCAATGATGGCCAGGGAAAATGAATTGTTCATGTCATTATTTTAAAAAAATGTAATTAATTTACAGGCAGTGAACCTGCAACCCAGCCCCTTATAACCCTCCAGACTCGCTGTGCTGAAAGTTTGTGGTGACACCTGAATATTGGTTCATCATGACCCCCTTGGCTTGCATATATTGGATGCCATGGAACTTCCCTGGTGGTGGAATCTTCACTTCCATGTTGGGTGACGGTCCTCAGAGAGCTCCTCTGGAGGTCGAACTGGGGCAAAGAGAAAGAGAGGACTTGTGACTTCCATCAGCACCAGGATGAACTTTATTTCCCTATCCATTGCACAAGGCAGGGATAGAGAGAGTGCAGTGCGCTGTGAATGCCTGAAGTGGTGGGGGAGGTTCGGTGGCGGGGAGGGAGAGAAGGTATTGCAGAAGCAGCACATCGCTGTGCCCAAGAGAGGCAGCTGGGCCCTCATTTCATTAAAGGGAGGGGGCATGGACACTGGATTTTTTGGGGTGTTTTCAGGGTCGGATTAAGGCCCAGGTTCTAATGGCCAGTGTCTCCAGCCCCAGCTCCCAGTGTTATGGGACTAAGCAGAATCTCTGCTTTTTTTTTATATATATATATAAACGAAAACAGTAACTTTCTAACCTTCATGTGGGTGAAGAAAAGCTTGAACACATGACCTGAGTGTAAATGATACAATGGTGTCTTCCTGAGTCTGCAGAGAGCCTGAAACAACTGCTCTGAGGGGTGTAAGCTGCCCCATCTATCTCAATGGGATGTTAATTCCAAGCCCCACTGTTCTGGGCAGCTCTGTCAACACCATCCCAGCAAGGAACTGGGTGTGTGGCAGAAGGGGAGGAATGCACTGGGCCTGGCCCTCTCATCTATTCTAGCTGCTGAGGTAAGTATTGAGGGACCCACTTGTTGCCAACCTGCTGCTCCTGGGTGGGGGGCCAGAAGGAAATTCCATGGCACTATCCCTGGCTATCTGGGAGGGGAAAAGGACCCCTCTCATCGCCACATCAAGTGGGAGGTTGGAGCAGAGCCACCAGGGCCTGAGGTTGCTTTAATCTGGGCCTGGGTGTTTGGGAGCAGAGTGGGGTGACGGAGTCAGAGAGGCTGGGCTATGTACACAGAGCTAGAGAGAGATTTGCATTGGATAGGGAGGCTGGAATGTGCAAGCAAGCAAGGTAGCCCCTCATCATCCCATCCTGGCGTGAACAGGCGGAGAGAAGGCACTTCCCTCCTTCTCCAGCAGGGGTAACCCTTTCTATGCTAGACGGCATTTATATCTTGTTCATTTGGCTTGAGTCAGGACTGCAGGATGGGGTCCATTCATTCCCCCCATGAAAAAGTGGTGGAAACACTGTCACATAAGTCATTTAAAACTGAGCTAGAAAATGCTGGAGAACGTAATGTGAAGAACGACATCTGTGGTGTCAGAGGCTGGACTGGATGATATGAGAGGTCTTTTTTCATCTCAAATATTGGTGATAAGTTGATCAGTGCATACACTTCCATCCTCTATATAGTTCTATATTATTATGGAACCAGGGGTCACCCCATGAAATTAATAGGCAGCAGGTTTAAAACAAACAAAAGGAAGTATTTCTTCACACAACTCACACTCAACCTGTGGAACTCGTTGCCAGGAGATGTTGTGAAAGCCAAAACTATAGCATGGGTCAAAAAAGAACTAGATAAGTTCCTGGAGGATAGGTCCATCGGTGGCTATTAGCCAAGATGGCCAGGGATGCAACCTCTTGCTCTGAGTGTCTCTAGTCTCTGTTTGCAGAAGCTGGGAGTGGAAGAGAGGAGATGGATCACTCAATGTTCTGTTCATTCCCTTGGAAGCACCTGGCATTGGCCACTGTCAGAAGACAGGATACTGGGCAGAATGGACCCACTATGGCCATTCTTATACAGTGCATTAGGACCTTTCATATGTTTTGACTAGTGTATACAGACAACAGCAGAGACTGTTCAAAGGTTGGACATATACTATGGAGACATGCTGTTTAGTCTATGTGCCCCATCCCACTTTAAAAACAAATACATAAACATCAGTGGTGATCTGAGCTGGAGTTTTCATCATTCTTTTGCTTTTTCTTTCCCATGGAGGACTTTTGACAGCTTACAATGCGTTGCTTGGGATTGCAACCACAGGGTCTGGTTTCCATTGTGGTTGGCCTTCGTAATTTATGAACATAAAAAGTTATTGTACAGGGATAGACATCATGGGGGAAATTCCCATCAACATTTGTAAAGCCGCCATCTCATAGTGTTCTCAATCTCTCCTTAAAAACCCACCCCTGCTGTGATTCCTGCAAATCATGCCCATCTAAGCTTTGGTCATCTCACTATGCTAGAACTTCTATTTTTCTGCTAAAGTCTGTTTTCTTTTGTTACCCCATCCTCCCATCCTCTTCCAACCTGTTGCTTTGGCTTGCCCCATCCACTGAGACCTGACATCTAGGCCTTGATCCTGCAAAGACTGGCCCCACACATTTAACTTTACGCAAGGTGAGTCGTCCCGCTGCCTTCAAAGGGCCTACTCATCATTCCTTTGAAGCCCATGATAAAACTTTCACCAGCTTCAGTGGAGCTTTGATTTCACCCATTGCATATAAAGTTAAGTATGTTTTTCCAAGATCTGGGCCTTAGACTGTAAGCTCTTCACGGCAGCATCTGCCTTTTATATTGTACAGCACCTAGCCCAAAGGGGCCATGACCCTTGTTTGGGGTTCCCAGACACTAATGTAAACACATAATAAATAGTGAGGCCAATATAAGAATCAGCTATACAATCAGATTTTCACTCTTGACTCTCAATCTCTTTGTGGTTTAGACAAGTACAAGGACAAGGACAAAGCAAATGGTGTGTGTGTGTGTGTGTGTGTGACAAGATACCTGCATAGAGAATCAGTTACCTTCCTCCCGCCCCGCTCCCACAATAATCCCCTTGCCTCCAGACTCTAATTAATAGCTAATAATGCTCTAAATCAATAGGCATATAAGTACTTGTAGTATGAACACAGCCACATTTTAGATATATGATCTGGGATGAACTTTTTAAAACTTGGGTCTAGCTACAATCTATAGTGGGTGCTGGGGGAATAGGGCATATAAGAAAATACATCAGTTTAAAATAAACATGGAGCTACATAAAAACCCTGTATATAGGGTATTTATTTTATTCTTTTGTGCTTTATATTATGATTTCTAGTAGTGTTTCAACCTACTTTCAGGACCTTATTGTGGGATTTCTCCCTAGCTGACCGAAGGCAACAGTGTCAAATTCTCCAACTGAAACAAATTTGCCAACATTTAACTATTGGCTGATGTCAAATAAATAAGATAAGAAACACAATGATCTCCAGCTCTCATCCACCTCTGAGGGATGTTCACATTCTAAGGGAAAGTGTTGCAGGTCAAATCCGACTTTTAGATCGTTAAGACCCATTTTACCTCTGTTTAATCTAAACAAAAATAACCAACACAAATACCCTTTAAACTAAGAAATTGTTATTCTGCCATTGTAGAGGGGCTCACTCTATCTGCGTATAGGGCGGTCATCACCCTAGCATCTTTGCTCCTCACAATCATTCATGGATTTTATGCTCACAACACCCCTGCCAGGAAGGGAAATATTATCCCCATTTCCAGATGGGAAACTGAGGCAGTGGGTAGACAAAGTCTGTGACTGGAACTGAACTCAGTTCTCTCCAGTCCTACTTAGTGCCTCGTCTACTAAACCGTCTTTCCTACCCTTGCTCAATCCTTTGCAGTCTACTCTCAAGATTATAGACAATTCAAATGCTATGAGCTTACGTGCCACTCAAATTATTTGAGTTGCATTTCTACCTGTCATGCTCTGTGTTGATAGAAAATCAGGAACTATAATGCATAATGTCCACCATGCTTTCTTAATGTCATGGCCCCTCTAGCTATTGTATTACATACACATTCTGTAACATTACATAGGAGATGTACATACAAAGTTTGTAAATGTTTTCTTCGAATGCGGTTTTAAAGTATATTCCCCTATAGCTAAACTAACGAGGACAGACACGGTTATTTATTGCTCATTCGTTAAGACATTGAAAACCAGAGCTAAGTCTCGGTTCTTTTAGTATGCCTCCACTCATGTACACCGCATTGCCATGTATGACATTGAGTCTACACTGCTAGACACCCGCTCCTACGCTCCCTATTCAGGCATTGTGGAGACTAGAGTGGAGAGCCCAAGGTCGGGCCCTGGGTCTTAAAATAAGCAGACGCTTTTCTTTAATTTGTAAATATTTGGGGATCAGCATTTACCTCTCTTCCGTATGGTCTTTAGAAATGCCCCCTCTTTGAACAATCCCTTGCGATTAATACAAGCGAGGGAGACTTCGAATCGCTTGCTTACAAATAAACGCATAATCGTTACCCCTCACCCCCACCCCCAGCAATGTGAGGGGCGTTAAGCCCCTGAATTATAAACTATCGCTCTGAAAACTGTTCAATCCACTCCGTTCCCTGTTGGCACTAACCCACCTACCGCGGTAGCCCCTGTGAGCAAATCGCACGAGGTTGCACAAAATAAATAACTCAAGTGTTGGCGACTGTTTTTATGACTTTGATTTTTACACTTTCCCCCCCTGGACTTGTGCCCCTTACAATGTATCTTATATTAAACCGTTTAAATACCGAGTACCGTGTACAATGACTGTAACAAGAGATCGCTTGTTAGAAGTGTTACATTCTCTTTTCACTTGCTGTGCTCCGTGGTAAAACTAAAGATGTTTTTTTTGCCGAACTGTTTTTCTGCCGGAGAAAATAATTACAAAATCAAAATGAACTGAAAACCATCCATTCAGTTCAGCACCACCAACCCCCCCCCCCCCCCCAGCAGTTAGCAGGTGTACAGATTTCTCTAAAACGTAGCAGATCCACTCTATCGACTGTCTATAGTCATTTAAAATAAAGCGCTTGTGTAGATATTTGCAAATGATTCCTCTGTGGATTACACACAGACACACACACAACGGAACACCGAGGAAATGTTTGCAAAATTCAAACCTATCGAATATCACAGGGACACGGCGCTGGGAAGCTTTTTACAAACGAAATCGACAAAAGCTTCAAATCACTGCCCCGCGATGCCGATGGAGTCGGGTGTTCAACCAAAGCTACCGCGTTTTCACTCTGCCGATGTCTTTGGTTTTTTTTTTGAATCTGCAACGTTTTACAAAATAAAATGTCAACCGGATGAAACGGTTCTAGGGTTACCGGAAAAGTGGTACATTTCTCGGCAGCTCCCAATGTTTGGTGTCAGAACACCCCCCCCCCCCCCAAAAAAGTGTCCGATTTTAAATACGGTTTAAAACAACCTGTCCCCCGTGCTGGCTGCAAAGAGATACTTGATGATGGTTATCGTCCTGTTCTTGTCTCCTGTCTTTGTTTTCACGGTTGATCTCCTGCAGGAAATTAGGGTCCCTTCTTCAAGCCCAGGTCCATCGGCACCTCCATCGCTTTCCCAGCCGACTACGCTTGGGCGTGTAATTGAGCCAGTGACTTGGGTTTATTTCGGGTGTCGTCCCCCGGCCCTTTCCCCAGGCTGCTGCCAACCCGTGCGGCCAGGGGCTGCCGGAGAAGCCCCCGCGGAGTGCACCTGGTGCAGGTCAGACCCTCACCGGGGGGCCGGAGAGCCAGCGCCCCCGGGCGCTTGCCGGTGGGAGGCGGCTCTCCCGGGGGCGGGGGCAGGGGGGGCACCGCCGCCCCGTTCCAGGGTGGCGCCAGCCGGCGGGGATGGATATAAGGCCGGCGGGCTGAGCCCCCGGGGGAGCTCCCCTCGCTCTGCTCCCCACCCGGCCAGCGCCTTATGAACCCGGCCAGCTTCTCCTACTTGCCGGCCATG